>NW_010565648.1:0-48291 GCF_000687285.1 Phaethon lepturus
CCCGCCCCGGGTGTCAGGTGCCGCGATCCCGGGAGGCCTGTTGGGGATCGCCCTCCTCCAGGCAGGGAGGAACTCCATGTCTGAAGCGCCTCGGGCGGGGTGCGCGTTAGGGCAAGGAGGAGAGAGTGAGCAGCTCTTGGTGCGTGGATGCAGCGTGGGTATCGTGGCGTCACTGGCAACTTCTGGGCGCGCGAGGAGGTGGGGGGAGCAGCGAGCCTGGGCTGGGAAAAGCTGCCGATCTCGCTGCGCCTACACAAATAGGTGATAATAGGGTGGTGGAGAGCAGAGTTCAGCATGTTACTGCGTTTTAGAGAGAAATCAAACTTAGAACAGTACTCTATTTTAAAATAATTTCCATATACTTGTGAAAGGTTATCATCGGAACAGAAAGCGAAAGAACGTATAAAAAAGAAATTTTCTTCACTGGCATCTCTTTCATAAGCAGTTTCTGCTTATGTACCTCATTTTGTACCTACCTCGTGCTGACCTCTGTAGGGTCTAAGGTGTCCCTCTGAAGTGCACCGAGGAGGTAATTCACTTCTCTTGCCCATGGGTGCACTATCCTGTTTCAGAAGCGTGGCAAAAAGTCTTCTGGGGGAGTTCCTCTTGGTTGGAATTCTTTTTCTTTAATGTGCACATGGTTCTGAATGCTTGTCTGAGAAGTCATGGGCAGGACAAAACCCACCTTTTACTGAGAATGGAATGTGGTGAGATTATAAGGTCTTGGATGGACTGTAGTTCCCAAGGGAGTTCATTCCTTGGGCAAAGACTGGCTTTGAGGAAGTTCTGTCTTCACAGAAGTGGGTTTTCTCCTCATTGCAGGCTAAGAGGTTGACTGTCTGAAGCTGTAGTTAGCATATATTTGACAAATTGCCTTACACCATCAGGTCCTAGAAAATAGGATACAGATTCAGAACTGCATGGAATATTCCTAGGAGAATGGGGTTCAGGTTTGGTGCTGAGGCAATATATCGTGTTACTCTGTAACACCTGGGTTTTCTGAAGTGCTAAATGCATTTCTGCCTGGTTTATTGTATGTCTGGGTGCTAAAGGTATGAATAATTAAACCAAAGGCCAGTGTTGACAAGTCCAGAGTTTCACAGATCACGGGAGAGTGTAGGAAGCATTCTTTCCAAATCATGTGTAATTCTGTAGGTGTGAATTTCATAGCTACGTTTTTTTTAATAGTATTTTAAATGACTGTAAGTGCAGGGGTGTTATTTTGTAGTATTATGTTGAAAAATAAGGTTCAGTGTCTTGATCAATCCTGTGTATTTCTGATATTGCTATGGGGATACTGTGAAGGCATTTTTTATGTGGTTTTCTTTATGTGCATGAAGTCTGCTCAAGGTCAGGCTTTAAGATATTTCCTGGAAGCTAATCACCAAGCTGAGGAAGAGTATAGCTCAAGGTGAGGGATGTCAAGAAATCTTCAATTGCTGAGGGATTGGCAAGGTGACTTATGCATGAAGACACTGAGCAAATCCTGTATAAAAATAAATATTTGGTCTCTGTTTGCTGGACTTGTATGCATAGTGGGTTTTTTTCCTGTTCTTATCTGACTCCTGAAATTTTATTTCTGTATCAAAGGTTACATTTTCAGGTTGTGTTCTGAAACTTAGTTTGCTGCTCTGTAATGAAAGTCTTTGTCTATATAATTTTAATAAATATTTAACACTTAGATTGCCATGCCAGGAAACATATTTTCTGGTCATAGTTTCCATTATAAACAGAAGTATGAGTCCTTGAAAGTAAATGATCGTGTTTGTACGCTTCCTGAATGATCTGTGCGTAGTGGCTTAGGCCTGTTGTTGCATAGGCATTCCTTTTATAAAAACCCAGCATTTTCAGTCCTACACGGATGATGTACCCCATGGTAATGCTGTGAGTCAGGCACCTGCTCAGACACAACCCGTTGCCTACCACTTCCTACTGGCATCTCTAGATGACTCACAGTTCAGCACTGGAACATTCAACATATGGAATTGCATTAGGGAAACTGTGGGCTCACTACATAATCAACATAGAAAATATCTTTCTTTTTTAGCATCTCTGAACCACTGTCAAAAGACCTTCAGAGATGTCTAACTCTCTCCATTGATATGGAAAAGAGCTTGGATATGCTGCAAAGATCATTGGACTCATCCTGAAGGGAAAAACAAATAATTTGGAAATAGGCTCAAAGGTAGTCTGTGCCTAGCTGCACAGGGATGAATAGCCTGTTGGACTGCAAGTGTATAAAATGTTAGCCACAAATCATTGTGCTCAGCTTTGATATGCTGGATAATTCAGCTGACTTTCAAGCAGCGCTGTGAGCTGACTGTGTTATAATCAGTGCTGCTATAAAACGTGCTTGCCATTGTCAATCTTAGCAAATTTACAAAAGAGAAATGAAATATTGTAACTAAGTAGAAAACATGGTCTAAATCATGCAGAATTCTTATAGAGCCAGACATTCCTGGTTTTTTTTTCTCCCATCTGCTCATAGCATGAGACATCCTGAATCATCTAGGATAGGGCAGGAGGTCAAAGACTTCATTATGAAACCAACTAACTGTGTTATCTTAATATAAGCATCATACTGCAGAAACATGCCAGATTAACTGGTAGTTATTTGTACTGGTTGACCACACACCATCCTGTAGGTAATATAACTATTAGGTTTTTACCTGCACTTTGCTTACTTAACCATTAGTGTACAAAATAATCAGAATCCATTGAACTAATGCTCCAAATGATTTTTTTGAGATTTGAGGCTACAACACAAACTCATTCTTTATAGGTGATTTAATAGACTTCAGATGAACTGTGAATTTGTATGTCAGAAATGTCAATTAAATATAATTCTCCTTTCTTTGGTCACCTACCTCATGGACCATAAGAAATAAGAAAGAATAGGAATTTGTCATCTGATAGAAACAGAAATTGATTGCTGCAACCAGTTACCTAACTAATAAATGTCCATGTTAGAGGTTATGGGATCTGAAATGGATATAAAACTAAGTAGCAAATATTGCCAGAAAAAATCATTACCTGTTATAGGAAGAACAGGAAGATTCTGAACCCTTCTATCCTAGTGGGACTTTGCCTCTGAAGGAAATAGAGCTACAGGCAGAAAAATCTGTGAAACCTGCAAATTTGCAAGGAATCATGCTTTCTTTGTTTCTTGGAAGTCTATGAAGTGTTGCAGACCTCTGTGCTGATTTTAGCCCCTCATTTGTTTCCCTTAGCAACACAGCTTCTTGTCTTCGTGGTGGAAAGTAGTTTTATCAGTGATGTTATGTATTGCAGGTATATCTCTTTCAGTATTTCATCTGAATCATCAAAGAACAAATTATATAACAATAGCTATTTCTTTTATTTCTGCCCTCTTCTGGCTTAATGTGCCCTGGTACACTAAATTGGATGGGGGATTGTTATGGATTTCCTAAAGGAAGGAAATGGCACTATTTTTCTACACCATGTCTAGAACATCTTTTCAGTGGGTCACTTGAAAGATGCTGTTCTGTGTTGCATAAGTATATTTCAGTGACTGCCTAAGAAGGCATTGCTTGTAATCCAAGACATTCTAACATTGGTAATACTTTACCCATTACGTCAAAAATTATTTTCTGCTGAAACTGAATAGTGTTACCAAAAAAGAGAGAGGGAGGTATTGTGTTCTCTTTTGACACAAGAAACCACAAGAAACTGTCAGCAGTTCAGATGCATGTTTCAATTTGCCGTATTTTCAGTCTGTTTTTCAGCACATTCTCTTAAAAGTGACTAATATCTTTGTAGACAGAGCACATTAATAAATCTGGTAGTGAGCCATCACCTATGTATACAGCTCAAATGCATAGGGTTATGTTGCAGTAGCATGGACATACTAGATCTTGACTTCAAAATAGCCTGCATAAAAATGAATGAGAAAATACATGATGGTCAGAGTTCTTCTCTGTGCTCTGAAGCAACGGAAAAACCTGTAGGTTCTACATTTGTATTCTCTGTAGGGACTAAGAGTCAGGTTTTTGCATGTGTCATGTTGGATATTATCTGCATATTGTAGTGGTTTATCAGAGTTTTAGCAGACCCAGTAGTAATCTAATTTTACTCATGTAGCGTTTTAATGCAGTAACGTTTGTGTCTGTTCCAAAAGGCAAACTGTCCCTAGAAAACAGCCAGTCAATAATATTCAAGTAGCTACATTAACTAACTGCAGTCATGCAAATATTTGCAGAACAATTTTGAAAGTCTTCAGAGAATTGTTCTGACTTTTTTAACTGTGGGAAAACAGACCCTTGTCACCCACGTTTTCTTTAGATGAAAATAAAGCTCATTTTTATGATATAAGACAGCACTGAGTGGTGTAACCACAGAAGCAAAACTTGGGTTTGGCAGATCTGTGCATGGAGGATCTCCTCTGCATGTGATTTCTCTACCCCAGCACCCAAGTGGGTAAAGATGCTGCTGTTTGTACGCTGACACAGTTTGCAGAGAGACCTCTAGGCAGTGTGCTGGGATGTGGGTGGGACTGGTCCTTCACAGTAGGTGAAAAAGAGGATATAACCTTGATCCACTTCTAGGAGAGATGATTGTATAGCTCAGCAGCTGCCTCTGGGAGCTCGTGAAGCGTGGGAGGAGGTCTTGGCAATGCTGTTTGAATGAAGCCATCGAGCTAAGGGGCAGTGTTAAATTATGAACTATTACTGAGACAGGCTTCTCTAGAGCCAAGCTCAGTAGCTCCTACTACGAAGAGCAACTTCTCCATTGAAAGACACGGGGTTCTCAGCAAGCTGCTCCTTGCGGTGCTTCTTTTCATTGCAAAGCCATTCTGTTGGTTTTGGTTGGTTGTTTTGTTTTTTGTTGTTTTTTCTCTGCACAAGAGAATGATCTTGCCAAGACATTCAGTGCTTTGTTGTTTGGGTTTTGTTTTGTTTTGGTTTAGTTGTTTTTTTTCCAGAAGAGACTCCTTACTATACTAGCTGAATCACTTGCCATAACAGTGAATGGTGGTTTCAAAAAAACATGTTGACAGATTAACATGTTGTTTCTTTTTGGAGAGAACCAACAGCAGGCAGCTTGCTATTTAGGCTGGTTTTTAACATATTTTATATCAAACCCAAGTGTGTGTATAAATGATTATGTGCTGTACCAATACATGGCCTGGCATTTCAAAAAGAGCTGAATGAGTTAGGTGCCTGTATTTCTAACCTATTTTTCACCACATTCACTTGAACATCCACTTCACAGTACAGAAGTACAAGTTTTCTGAATTGTGGGTGACTTATTGGCATGAAAGAGCCCTTTATCTTCATCTGGCAATCACTGGATGTGCCCTATTTCAAGTTCACAAAAAAAATTTAGTTCCATTATGGATGATAATAAAGGTGGCTTTTGCACTTGCTAATTTGGCTATTTTAATGAGAACTGACCCTTTTATGGTTTGAGACGCATCTTTATTCTAGGATTCTATAATCATCACAGTTCCTACTATAGTAAAATGGAGTATTCCTGTTTTAACTTCTCATGATGATATGGTAAGCTTTTTTCATACCATGGGATGAATGCAGAACAGTGGTCTCGAGCAGTTTGTAAAAAGCAGAACTATGTCAAGTTTTAGCTCCTGTATTAGCAAATATTTCTAGATATACTGTAAGGATCCTAATCACAATGAACTGAAGTGAATGATGAGAGCAACATCTGGGTTTTACATTCCACCAAAATATCAAACAAAAGGATGAGTATTTCTGAAATAACCTGCTATTAAAAACAGGTAAAGAATAAAACATTGCTAATGCCTCAGGTCCCTGTTATTCTTAACAGAACCTAAGCTTTGAATGAAAAAGTGCTTTGGAAAATTTTACCAGTGATGTCTCTAATGCAGCTTTTTAGTAAGTCCAGTAGTCAAAATATTGACAAATGTTGCTGACAGCAGTGAAGTCAAGTGTGTTATGACTAATTTGGTTGGAATTTAAAAATATGTTACAAAGGGGAAACTAATGTTTCAAAGTAACTAATAACAATGTTTCAAAGTAACTAATGTTACAGAGTAGAAACTAAAGATTAAACTAATACTGATGTTAGGCCGCTGTTTATATATCTAAAAGGCCCATTCAACACTTAAAAACCTCTTCTGAAGAACTGAAGAAGGAAAAGCAGCCTCAAGATGATGATAAGGAGTTGAAATTCAGTCCTCATGCTCTGCAGTCAGCTAGTTTCTGGGAGGTACTGGTACTCTGAGCTCCTCTTTGTGGCTGTACCTTCTTCAGAAAGTTTGAGCAGCGCAACTCCCGCTGGGGTACTGCCAGTCACTGTGTGCATCCTTTGGCAGAGCATGGTGCTGTTTGGCTTTGTTGTCTTTGCTGGTACTGTCATCTTACATAGCCAGGTTATATCACTGAAGGACATAACATACTAAATAGACATTGCAGACCCTGTCATAGGAATGCATGAAGACTGGTACAAGCTCTTTCTTTGTGCCCAGACTGTGAGCTGGCTCCACACAAGACATTGCAAACACAAACTGTGTAACTTAAATAGTTCGTATGGCACTCATTGCAGAGCCTGTCATAGGAATGCATGAAGACTCGTACAAGCTCTTTCTTTGTCTGGACTGTGAGCTGGCTCCACACAAGACATTGCAAACACAAACTGTGTAACTTAAATAGTTCGTATGGCACTTGAGCTAATAAGCCTTGCTGTGCAGCCCTGTGTACCGCCTTTCACTATCAAAGAGCACAATTACACAGCTTGCGAGCTTAGCTGGATCATGCCTCTCTTGTCCACATCCATCCATCCTGACAATTGTTTGAAACATGCCAGCATACAAGCAAATGTGAGAGCATTGGAGAATTTGTGGTGAAGTATGATATTATACCTCTCAGAAAACCATGAGACTGTGTGTATGCATTTTCATACCACCTTTGTCTTTTTAACCCAATCTTGAGGTACTTGATATGTCCTGATATACTTATTCTATCTTCGTGTACTCCTATTTCCTTATACTTTTAAGCTACAATTGCATGCTCTGCTTTTCACTTCCCTTTTAAGTACCATGCTTGTTAGCCTGAATAAAAAGAATGACTTTCAGTGCCATTTAAATTGCTGATTTTCTCACTTTGCTCTATTTCCTATGGCTGAAGGCCTTTGATTTAATAAAGCTGGATTTTACAAAAGATTAATGCATAGTGTAATAAGTTGGATCATATAGGAAAACAAGTGCTTTTTGAGGGGGAAATGGGATTTGGTGAGGAGTGCCATTACCAATTAAATCAATAAAAGATTCTTAATCATTGAATGGATGTTACAGTCTTATATTCTGATAATAACTCTATGAAAATTCATCATTAGAAAAAGTTTGATTTGCTTCCTCGTTGACTAGATCTTTCTTCTTAATCAATCATTACCTAAGTCCATCTAAGTTAGTTGGAGTGCCTGAAATTGTAAAGCAGAAAAACGCATCTTTACTCTTAGGATTTAGAGCACTTTACACTCTAATAGACTAAGACAGCTCCAAGCTAGCATTGCTACTTATGCCCTGTCGTTGGGGTTGGAGTGTAGTTCACTGTATTAGCATAACTGTACTATATATTTGAATATAATTAGTTTCAGTTACACAGAGAGGTTTGATATTTGAATTTCTCTTTGTTCATGTAGAGTGAAATATAAGTGTATTTCCAGAAGGCAGAGTCACGCATCAGGACTGAGCAATTCTTGTAGGCACTGTATAAGCTCTTAGGGTGCATTTTCAAAGCTAGCTCATATCAATCTAGGACAACACTGCCTCACAAAGGGGCAAGTCTGTCTGTTTTGCTGGCTTCATGTTTCTGCCACCTCTCTTGCTTTCTGAGTTTGAGAAGGAAGTAATTAATTTTAAAACTCCATTTGATTTTAATTTATGTCAGCTACAACTTGCCTTGAAGTGACTGGTGTCAACAAAGTGGAAGTACAAAGAAGTATCGTGGGGTTGTGGGGAGCCCCTTGGCAGTATCATGGCCTTCAACTGGCTGAAGAGGATTGTGAAGCTGCGCCATGAGGAACATTATGCACAGAGGCATTCCAGGGAACTGGCAGACATGCCTGTGGTGTTTTTAGTAAAGCTTAACTTTCTGCATTTTAATCGTTTATAATTCTGGCCAGTGGGTCCATCTATTAAGGATAATATACTGGAGTGTAGTCATAAGACAGCTCATGTTCCTTTTAGGATTTTGTTTTAATTATGTTGCCACCTGTAATAGCTAATATATTTGATCCTCATTTGACATTTTTGTAAAAGTGATACAAATTTGTCCTAGTAGTTCTTCTCTGTTTGCAGTGTCTGTTTTTTAATGTGCTCCTGAAGCCAAATTTTAAAAGTCTGTTTCCTCTTTTATTTGCAGCTATTCTTCTGCTAAGCTCTTGCACTGTGCCTTGACTTGTGCTCTCTGCAGAGCTTCTTCATCCTTTCAAAGCTCTGATACAATTTTGAGGAAGTGTGAGTTTCTGCTGTTACCAGATGTCTCCTCTTTAAAATACCTGGTACTACACTTTTTTGTTTTTTAATTTTGAATGCTTCTTTAGGTTAACAAAAATCACTGAAATAACTTATAACTTCAACATTCTTAGAGGCAACTAAGATGAGAAATGTTTGCAAGTAAAGGATTTCATGATATTTCCCTGTGCCAGTTCCAAAGAGATTTTGCCTGGGGAATACCATAGGCTTCTTTAACAAAGAGCTTTTTGGGAATACTGGCTCCCAAAAACAAACAAAACAAAACACCAATTTCTGGCTTTCGTGTTTCACACTTGCTGCACTAACATTTTGCCACTTGCCTACCAGCTAGGCTGAAAGGTCTTCAAGGTGTAGTAATAGTTGAAAGAAACATATGCTCCATGTAACCTTCTTATATGGAGGATATATGGAGAATGCCCTCTGTAGGGAAGCATCTCAAGAGCATTCCCTAAAGTGTCTATTTCCTCACTACATTTTGGAGAAAGTCTGTAAGGGAGAAAGTGCTTGAAAAGCAGTTTTCTTGCTCAAAAGCTGTTAATTCAAATCAGGAATTGAATAGAAATATGTTTCTGTAACTTTTACTTTTGAACTTTTTTTTTTAATATAAATTGAATTACTAGACTATTTTGCAGTTTGTCATACTTGGATGCATACTTTAGACCAAAACCAGCCTTCCATTCAGCTATTGTAGATCTCCCAGTTGCTTCTAGGGGAAATAAAGAAAAAAACCCAAAGCCACAAGTAATGGATAAGTGAGTGAATAGATGGTTTTAAAACATATACTTTTTAGCTTTCATATCTTTTTTTAATTGTTATTCCTGAGCCACACAGAGCACATGAATGCAGAGTCTGTTATTGAAGATTTTACTTCTGCTTAGAATCTGAGCTGCAGGCGCAGAAGATTAACCTGAGCTCTGCACTGGACAAGCTTTTTGCCATCTCCTTTCACAGTCTCCAACATCTACAGTGGTCCAGTGGAAAAAGGGTTTTGGGTGGAATTAGACATAAGGCAGTATGTAGGCTAAAGCAAAACTACTTCATTATTGTGATCCCGTGAGGCCTTTCTAAAGTCTGTGAGTAGGCTCTCCTGCCAAACTGATCATTTATACCAGAGCTCCATGTATATAACATTAAATTATTTAGAGAACTCTTTCCATTAGCACTGCAACCACAACTAATGTTGATGTCTTGAGTGTATAAGCCATGCTCCTTTTTTTTGGTCACAAACTGTGCAAGCATTTTGAATATCTTAATTTCAAAAAAACAGGTCTTGAAATTGAATTCACAGATCTGTGACATACCTGATGATGAGAATAAAAATCTTGAAAATGGAAAACATGGGTATAAAGTCAAGCAAGAATATGTTCATTGAGTTTGAATGGTCGTACACAAAAGCGGAGTAAGATTGATTTAATGAAGTGGAATGAGTATACCAGTAAGGATTTTTTTACAAGTAAAACAGGATGATTATGATTATTTTAAAGAAAGTGTATTACTTAAATGAATTTAATGTCTCCTGTAGTACTTGCACTCATAGTTAAAATTAAAGACTGATCTAATAGATATGTTAGTTTTTGAAAAAAAAGAGGAAGACCCAAATACAGAAATCAATACTTGAGAAGTACAGACAGCTAAAAACACATTAGGATTGTTTTACTCTGGGTTAGAGTCCTCTGGCCTCTAGAAAGAGGTGTGCTGAGAAAATATCTTTGCTGAACCCACTCTTCATGCTTTTACAAAAGCATAAAGCATATTTATTGCAACACATAAGTGCCTTCGACATTCAGGATCAAATCTGTTTAGACTGAGTGCACAGAAGTGAAAAAATACATTAGGAGCTTAATTTTCATACTTCCAGTGTAATTTAAATAATTTATTTCCCTTTCAGAGTTGGGTTTTTTTGGTGGTTTGTGTGTGTGTGTGTGTTTTGGTTTGATTTTTTTTCTGATGACCACATGTATAAATATTTGTCTTTACTTGTTCAGAACCGTGCAAGGAGCAATTACTGCCAGCTGACTCATCAGAGTTCATTGTATTTTGAGTGTTGTTGAAGTTGGTGATCTGTGCAGGTGAAACACATGCTGCTTGAAGTATTTTCTCTGCTTTATATTATTGATATGAGTTTGTGTGCTATGTTTTAATTATAGACTTAGCAGGGAAAAAAGATGCCAGATTCACACTGCTTATAAACATGTTTGTCAAAATATATGCTCAAGGAAGCACAGGTTCTGTGATTAGTTTTTGAACTTTTGAGTTTTTCACTTAATGCTTGGAAGTTGGGTTTTTTTGCAGATTCTGAAAAAGAAAAATGGTAAAAATAATGTGTTATACTGTGTTCCAATCCACTGTAATAACATTATAGCAGGTCAGCTAGTCCACAACTGTCCTGTAAGCCCCCATGCATTCCCATTTTAAATTCTAGATGCCTGGTAAATTTTAGATTATTACTAAATATGCAAGTACTGTGATACCAAAGTAATGAATGGGTGCAGGCATGCAAACTTACATGATATGTGAATGCATTTCTAATCTGAATGATTTGTCTTATTTTTTCCAGCACACAACCACAATCAACGTGTCTATGTTCAAGTTTCCCTTGGGCTGATAAACCCTGAGACAGCTGGCTGCAAATATTCAGCACTGGACTGATACTGCCCTTTGCAGTCAGATGGAGACTTTGGAGGAAGAGAGCGATCTCCTTGGTTTGCAGACAGAGAACAACATGGAACAACCATTCACTGTCAGCTCGTTGGTATGTATTACAAAGAAATACTTTAATGGCTGAGCACTCTCTCTTTCAAATAGGAAATAATTCAAGAGAGCTGCTCAGCAGTGTTGGCTGCCAGCTGCAAGGGTCTTTTCCTGCATGCTGCCAATTCCTCCCACATTCTGCCTGATTGTTTTGTTGGAATTTATTTTATTTCTAGATATATGGTTTATGGGGTTTTAGCTTGTTTCAGTGATCAGCTTTTTAAGAAGTGCACATTTTGAATAGAAAGAGTAAAAATTTTCATTAAAGTAAGAGGAAACAACTTGCAGTAGCCAATTATTTAGCCACTTAACAGGAAGGTAATGATTATAATAAGCAGCTATGCTTCTTCTTCAGTAGAGTTAGAACTAACTTCTTAGACTTTAACTGCCTCTTTTGAGACTGGAAATGAACATTTGAAGTGAACTGTTGACTGACCAGGGAAACGTACTTCTCTGTTAGCTGAACTATACCTGGCAGTCATACCTCACACACAATGTAATAAGAGTTTGAGTATTCAGGCCCTCCACCAAATTATTGAAATAACTTAAGGCAGAACCTTATAGAATTTCATGTAGGGGGGATTCTAAAGAGGACACACTTTGTGTTGCCTTTGATAATTTCTACAGGGGTTTACTTAACTTTTTTGTTTTTAATTTTTTCTGGCATTTTTTTGTGGTGAAGATTTGGAGAGAGAGGTAAGATCACTTTTTACTTGTAATTGTAATCACAATTTATTTGCAATTGAGAAAACATGTTGGCATGTTTCAACTGTGGCTAGCAGTGCAGAAACCATTTTGAGAAAAAAGCTGATTTCCCTTGAGTTTGTTGAATGAGATCACTTACTGAAAGTGAAACATAATATCTAGTTCTCCTTGCTAATTTCTGTTCTTTTTCAGAAAAAGCTAGTAGCTATTCCTGACCATACAGACATCTCTGTGACCCCAGAAGAGAGAGTACGTGCCTTGAGCAAACTTGGCAGCAATATCACAATCAATGAAGATATCACTCCGCGTCGTTACTTTAGATCTGGAGTAGAGATGGAGCGGATGGCATCAGTATATATGGAGGAGGGAAACCTGGAGAATGCTTTTGTTTTTTATAATAAATTTATAACGTAAGAAACCACTTGTAGTCATTACAGCTTATAATTCTGAGTAAACTGAGATGAACAACTGCAGTGAAAGCAGGGCACTTTAGGAGAAAAATCTTTAGTGTTTTCTTGCAGAATAGCTTTGTTCTTTTGAGATCTTTACTCTAACCACAGGCTTTGTTATAATTTCACCTCAACTGTTAGTATGGTAGTCCTATCTATCTGCTAACTGCCAGGTGTGAACTAACCTAATGTACAGAAGTTTAAGTTTACTGTACCAAGCTATACTACGAGCACTGTTTCCCACAGATTATTTTGTATCTATCAGCATGTTGGTTAAACAGAGTGCATGTCTTAAAAACAAACATTTAGGCAAGATTTCTGAGCCTTTAATAGTTAATACCTATGAGTTTCTGCAGATCTTAAAGATGGTAGTACTGCACAGCACTTAAGAAACATGAATAAATGGCTTTTTGCCTCTTCACTTTTCTTCCCCAAAAGGATTAAGCTTTTTACAGGAGTAAATGCAAAATCCACAATATATATGTTCATTGCATGATTATTCTTCCCACCAAAAAAAAAAACCTGACAGCTTTCATTACAACTCTCAAAATAGCTAGCTGAAATATATATTAGTGGCAGATTTAAAGTTTTTAACTACTTTTGCTGTAGGGTTCATTGGTTTGTTTTGCTACTTCTGAAAGGTGTTTTTTTTATATGCGTATTTTAAAATTTTCATAATAGGAAACATCCTTCCCTCTCTTTATTTTCCTCATACTCTGAAAACTAGACCAAAACTTTCTTATTCCACTTAATTTTAATTGTATGTAAAAAGAGGGTCTGCAGGTGAACATTGCACAAATTGCTGAAAGAATGATAGCAGCTGTGTATTCCAAGCTCCTTGCAGCTGAGTGTTGCCATAATTTAGATGTCTGGGTAGGTTAATAATACTGCAGTTAGCTGTGCAGCTTGGTCTGGTAAAAATAACTGCATTAACGGTAGTCAGTGCTGCATTCTCAACTTCTCATTTAAGTTTCAGCATTTCAGCTGAGGACAGATAAAGACAGCAGAAATAACATTTATTAACACTGGCTACAGTGGAGGGTGGTTTTGAGGGCTATTTTTAGGTGCTGGCTGCTACTTAGTCCTTTTTTTTAACCCAACCCACTACTAATAAAAGCCAAAATACATTCGGATGTAGAAAATAATCTCCTGTCATTACCCTAAGTGTCCCATACAAGTCTATACAAGAATTCAAACGTTATTTTAAACAAACGTGTAGAAACCTCCTCCAAGTCATCTGGAATTCAGTGTTTAACAGTTATGTGAATATGATTTTTCTGTCAACACAAAAGCTATTGTAAATATTCCTCTGGCTGCTGAGGTGAACACATGAATGTTTAATTTTCTAGGTTGTTTGTAGAAAAGCTGCCCAGTCACCGAGACTATCACCAATGTGCAGTACCAGAAAAACAAGTTATCATTAAGGTAGGGTTATGGCTTTCTGGCCCTTAAGAAATGTTTCGCCCAGAATCTTTCCATTCTTTCCTAGCAACTTTTCCCCCAGTACACACATAGCCCACTGCAGTCACCACAGCTTGAATTTCCACTAGTCATTCATGTTTTATTTTGGTTTAACCATTTGATCATTACTGGAAATTAAATTATTGTTCTACAAGGTGAATGAGAACAGTCTCTGAATAAGTTGGTAGATTGTTAGAAACCTAGGTACATCTATTTCTGAAAGTTTACATACTAAAAATGGAACGATTTAACAGTACTTGTAGTTTGATTGTAGTCCCAATTATGTGAGTGGCTAATGATCCAAACTGACTATTGCAAACAGAGGGGGAGAGAGACGTATGGCATTACTAGTGTCTGTGCAGTATTTGCTTACCTTGCTAAATAATCAAAGTATGTTTTTGCTTCCTTTATTACCAAATATGTATTTACTTAGTTTTCACCAGAACTTTTTTCCTCCATTTGTATAGAAGATAGATTAAAAATTAAAAGATTACTTTTTTTCTTCCTCTTTTTTGCTAAAAGAGAAATTTCAAACACAGCCTTATACTGAGCTTAAAATATCTGGAATTGCCCAATGAGAATTATTAGAATAAGCATGTCACTTGCTTCATGCTGCCATATTTGCATGCTTTCTCTACTGTTAAAGTTGAATAACATTATTTTCAAAGCCAAAATGCTTAATGTCAAATTTTTGACTGTGTCCTACAATCTAGGAAAACATCCCTGTTGAGAAAGGGCATCTAACATGTTCCATCCTGTGACACGCAGTAGGATTAACCACATGGTCTCTTTCCTTCCCTTGCCTCTAAATCATTTTGTTGTAGCCCCTGCATTGGTAGAAAACAGTGGACATTGGTTTTGTTTCAGGAAACAAAATTATTTTGTCTGCAGGGGCTGTCATATTAAGCTACATATGTAGCTATCTCTACAAATAAACATTTTTTTTTCCCCACCTGGAAATGGATATATTCAGTAATATTTCTGTCCAGGGAGTCTCAGAGAAAAATGTGATGATCCTACCTGAAACACTGAAAATTGGACTTACATTTTTGTTGTAGATGTAATTTTTAAAAAAGCTTAGTCATCACACACCTATTAAAAAAAGAGATAAGAGATTGCTAGAAAAAGAACTAATCTTTCATTGAGATAACGAAGTAGTCATATCGCACCTATCATTGACATAAATTAATATAGCTATATTGAAATCACTGTATTATAGAAGTTTCATAAGCAGATGATTTAGTGTGTATTTCATCCTTTCTTTCCTGGGAGAAGAACAGTATTTTTTTATGGCTTTGTTTTTTTTGAAATCTGTATTACAGCTGACTTTGTTTTCCAGGTGGTTCTTTTAAAAAGTGAAAAGTAAACTTATCTATCTTTCTCCCCCATCCCACACCAAAGAAATTGAAGGAGATTGCATTTCCACGGACAGATGAATTGAAGAGAGATCTTTTAAAAAAATATAACTTAGAATATCAAGAATACATGCAAAACAAAGTAAGTTTTATATAGGTATTAAATCACTGTTGGTATGAATATTTTCCTGTCATATAAAACTTATTAAAAGTTAAGCAGTTAAATACCAGTTGTGCAAGAACCTAGGCATTTCACGGGCTGCTTAGGATGACTCTTCACTTCTCAGAATCTAACCAGTTGGTCATTTGAAAACAAGTAATGCAAGTGTGTGCTTGGAAATAAATGTCCTGTGATATTTACTTAAGAACAGTCTACAAATATCCAAACAGGTCTTTAGTAGACTCTCATTCTGTTTATAAAGAAGATACTGTTGACACAATTACATGAGTATGTGGAAAAGGTCCCTTGGCTCTGAGTGTGCTCAAGTTTGAATTGATCCTGTTTGAGTCTTCAAGTAACTGTTAATACTTGTGTCTTGTGTATTGAAGTCACTGAAAACAGGATCTGTAGTTTTAAAAACTTGTCTTGGAAAGAGCACCCGAGAAAAAATATCTTTTTCCTTTCTTCCCTTAAAATTGACTCAACACCAAAACCCAAACTACCCTACACCCCATATTCCTGTCACTGATTGGTTTGAGGCTTTCTTTCCTGCTCTGTTTTGTTCATGACATTTAAGAAATGACTTTGTGCTGATTTTCTCATTTGCTTCTGGAGATGCTTGATGCTCTCCTTTACCATGGAATAGGAAAGGCTGTTGAAACCTGAAGATTCACTTGCAGTTCATGGCTTGGGGGCAAGAGGGCATAGACTAGAGCAGAGAAGGCACCTAATGTGTCTGAGGCTGGGGAGGCTATGCACCAAAGTCAGGTTAAGCAATCCAGGGAAAGTTGAGGAAAGAAAATAGCAGGAGAAAGTTGACCAATCTATCCAAACAGCAGCAACAAGCAACAAAACCAGATAACAATATGGATTATGAAATCTGTCCAGAAAACCCATGCGCTCGTGGATCTCTTGTTGCATGGGAAGTTGTAAGGACTTAGACTTGTGTCTCATCTCTTTACCATCACTATTCTGAAAACTTTTTTTTAAATTACTTTATTATAATGAGAAAATGAGGCAAATGCTATCACTACTGAAGTAAAACAGAGCACAGAGGTATGCAGATTGGAAGTTTTGTGTTAGGAATTCCATACTTACTGTATTTCTTTCCACATCGTACTGCTTTTGGGGTTACAGCTGTATTTGCCAGTTCATCAAACAGGTTCCACAATACTTACTTTTTAATGACAGAATTTTATGGTTTTGTTAAACAACTAGATTGCTTCTTTCCCTTCATTTTTTGAGTGTTTTTTAGTGTTCTGAGACTGTCACTATTTTGCGTATGTTTCAGAACAAATGTAAAACTGAATTTCTGAAGAAACTAGAGCATCAAAAGCTAATAGAGGCAGAGAAGAAACGAATTGCACATATGCGGCAACAGCAGCTTGAATCAGAACAATTTCAATTCTTTGAGGATCAGCTTAAGAAGCAAGAACTAGCTCGAGATCAGAAAATCAAAGAGAGCATGGTTATGTCTGAACAGATAGATGGAAGTATGCTATCTTGTATTTCTGTACCAGAGAACAGTTCCTTATCTACTGCACTGCTTGAGAAAAAAGAGAGGAGCAGCACATCTGGCTGCACTGGACATTCACCTCCAGTAAACCGAATCTTGAAGCCAGCAGCTACTTTAAGTGCTGTTCAGAGTAAGTGCGGAGACTTTTTTTTTCCTTTTTTATTTTATCTGCCTCTTTGCTCTTATACCACCAGTCCACATATTGCATATGCATATCTATTTATTTGCCATGAGGATGTCCATAGTGAAATAAGCATGAACAGGTTGATGTGCACACAACAGTTCCATATAGTTTCCTCATTTTAAGAGAGGAGGTTAGTTACACAGTCTCACATTTTCCAGTTGAGTACCAATAGATGGATCTAGAGATTAAGCCTTAGTGTTCACGTGGAATGCAGTCTGAATCTTGCTGTGGACTTCAAGGGAATAGAAGCAGAACCTGCATTGGTTCACCCTGGAAAGACCTGGCCTGGGAAATCGCATCAGCTCACTGTCACCTCAGGCACAAGCTAGGGAGTGTATCTTATGGGCTGGTGACCTCAGTTTAGGGTTGAAGTGCTTGTGCTGCATATTTATTCTCATTAGAAATCTGTGATGTGTTAAGTATAGTTCTTTCACTTTTAATAATTCCCTGTAACTATGTATATTTCCTTATTTTAGGGAACTTCACTGTATAAGCTGCAAATGCCTTTTTATCTCTCCTTTTTTTGTTTGTTTGTTTTTTTTGTTAGCTCAATTGGCTGAAGCACTCAGAGGCGTCATTTTGCCCAGGGATCTCTGTCACAAATTTCTGCTGCTAGCGGAGGCAAACACAGTAAGAGGAATAGAGACATGCGGAATTCTCTGTGGAAAACTGGTACAGTTTAACCCTCGCACTTGTATGGGGAAATACATATTTGATAGAGCTGTATTTTCCTATAATATATCAATTTCAGAGCAAAAGCAGATCTAAATCATTAGCCTTTAATGTAATTAACTTAATACTATAATCTGAGCGGTCATTTCAGTTGTGTGGGTTTGCCTTATTGGGGAAACGTTTGATCAAAGTTACACTGCTGTCATGATAAAATGTAGCAAGTTTTTCAGCATGGTATACAATACAGGCTTTTCGAGTACTTTCTCTGGCATTCATCTAAGGTCCTGTAACTAAACCTCACTTACAATGAAACATAAAGACTGTTAGAATCTAGTGGAGTCATCAAATGCATAATGGCACAACAAAAAAGAAGAAAATCCCCCCACCCCAAGCTGTAGAACATCTGATTTTCAGGCTGGTTTTTTCCTTTGACCTAGATAACAATTAATGTCCTTTCACAGCAGGGAAAGATGTCATGGCTGATGCTGGCATACACTTGGACATCATCTTTAAAATTCTTTGTATTTGAATTGTATAAAGAGAAAGAATAGCAAGAGTAGTGATGTTTCAATTTTCACAGAAAATAATTATAGTAGACTTAAACCTCTTTTTTCATTATTTAAATTTTTTTAAAGGACATCCTTTTCACACTGGTCTCTGCAAGCACTTAAATCCAACAGTCTCATGTTGTTACTAATACTTCCCTATATGTTTTCATGATTAAAAAGCTAAGGTGTGTTTTCAGGTGCAGTAAGCCAGTATAGCTGCACTGGAATCAGTGGAGGTATACTGCTTTGGTTTAGCTGATAGGCCAACATCTTTCAGATTCTGATTTAGTATTTATTCATTAGTTCATTTAGTCCAGTCTAAGTCAATGTTTGTTTTACAGACACATAATGAATTTACTATTACCCATGTAATAGTGCCAAAGCAATCTGCAGGACCAGACTACTGCGACATGGAGAATGTGGAAGAATTATTTGGTATTCAGGATCAGTATGATCTCCTCACTTTGGGTTGGATCCATGTGCGTATGACTCATAGAAAAGCCAGAATCTATATCAGCTCTGCATACTATGTGAAAGAAACCCTAGAAAAAACAAACTGAAGAAATAACTGGAATAATCCAAATTCTTTTGCTCACCTAATTCTAATTGTAGTGCTGTAAATAAGCTCTAATGTTCTCCACAGATGAATATTTCTTAATGAAGTTGAGGGATCCTGTTGACACAATGGGCCTGCTTTTGCCAGTGCAACTTCTGTTTATGTTGGATTAGGGGTATTTTATTACTTTCTAATGCCATTTATTTTTCTCCTGTATTCAAAAATTGGGGGAGAGGGCTTTGCGTTTCTTAAGCTTTTTATATTAATTTCACTCTTACCCATTTTGGACAATCAAGTCATTTCCCTTTGTCTTGTGCTTCTTCATACCATGCTTTTCCCCCCATGATCAGAAAATTGCTTGTACGTCTGGTTATGAATGTGCCTCCATAAACCTCATACTGAAAAGCCACCCTGACAATATAGAATCTGGGTTAATAGGAACTTAAGAAACCTAACTGGGGAAGTACTGACTCTTTCACTTGTTATAAATTATTGTTCCTTCTTGAATGTATGTCGACCTTGATTTGTAAGAAATATTTCATGATGTTGAGTTTTCCCTTTCTTTTTGTAGACACATCCAACACAAACTGCATTCTTATCCAGTGTTGATCTTCATACTCATTGTTCTTATCAGCTAATGTTGCCAGAGGCCATTGCAATTGTTTGTTCACCAAAGCATAATGAGTGAGTTCTGATTTTTCTAAGTAATATTAAGATATTTTCCCCTGCTCCTTATCTTAGTTTGATCAAATGCAAACAGAACATGTCAACTGGAATGAAGGGCAGGAATATTGTATTGTAACTTTTGTTTTCTCAAAGTTGTTTAGACTTGCATTCCAGTCAGTCTATATGCATAGTACTGTTTCTGGCTTCTCTTTCTTCCTCCCTCCCAGCCCCAGGTTTTAAATGTTATTTATTTTTATACTCTGCTCAACCAAGTAGTAATGACAGGAGTTGTTCTTCTGGAGACCTCATTGCCAGTGCCCTACCAGAGACCTCTCGTCATTCTGTCTGATGAAGGAAGTGGTGGGGTTAAGCGGATTTCCCTAGGGTGATATGAAAATTGCAGTTTGGGGAGCAGAGGGATAGAGAGCACCCTTTTTTTTTTTTTTTATAATAAGGTCCTAGTTTTGTATTTCATAAAATACAAACAATAAGTATCTAGAAAAAGCTGGAACTGCATAACAATTAATGTGAAGGTTTATAATGGAACAGGTTGCCCAGAGAGGTGTGAAGTCTACAACCTTGGAGATATTCAAAACCTGGCTGGACTGGGCAACCTGCTCAAGGTGATTCTGCTGTAGTAGGGGGGTTGGACTCGACAATCTTCAGAGGTTCCTTCCAACTTCAACTTTTGCCTCTGCTTCGGTGTGTTCGGAGTTTCAAGGGCCCAGGGCTAACTCCATTGTTTAGACTGTGCCTTTCTTCCTGATCTTATGTCCCTGTAGATGACTTCTGTGAATCCCATTCTGGTTGCCTAACTTCCCACATGGGCCACTCGGGTAGCAGAGCTGTAAATGAAGATTGAGGGGCAAGTGCACAAGCACTAGGCTTTGTAAGCCAGAGCATAATGTCTGCACACTTTTTCAAATCTCTGCTCTTGCAAATTTCTTTCATAGTTTGTGCTGTAACCAGCTCTAACCTGTTACTCCTATTTCTCTAACCTGTTATTTATATCTGTAACACTTATTAATCAGGTGCTGTCCTGTAGTTATTAGGTATTTGTTTTTTACAGAAGGGTGGGTTTTCTAACTTTTTATTCAATACTAGTATTAGGACATACATATGCAGCAGTGCATTTTCTAGTGCTTTGTATTACTTGATTACCTAAAAGAGAGGGAAGGATGTGTACTCTCACTAGTCATTTACACAGCTAGTTTAAAGGCTGTTCTCTTAAGTTGCCCCTCTAGACTTCAGTGAAATGCAATTCAAAACTCCTAAGTTTCTGGTTTGTATCTGTTCCTGCGTAAACAAGCCTTGGCCCTTAGTAGGCTAACCTGCCTAATGGGAATAGCACCAGTACTATGGGGTTTTTTTTTCTCCCCTTCCCCCATCATCTCTTTCTTTACAGGAATACAGCTCCCCTTGATTTCAAATATCTTTAAGACTCCAACCCAGCCTTAGCTCCTGTGTATCAAAGGTCACTAAGTACCATTCTGTTGTCCTTCTATTAAGCTAAGCAATTTGTATGTGAAACCTTGGAGTTGTATTATGGGGGCAGTATGTAACCGTAGTTTCATCTTTTGCTTTCCAGCACTGGCATCTTCAGACTTACTAATGCTGGCATGGTAGAAGTTTCTGCTTGTAAAAAGAAGGGATTCCATCCACATACAAAGGACCCTAGGTTATTTAATGTAAGTACGTAATCCAACATGGTTTTGAGTATTCAAATTTGGTTCTGTTGCAAGCAGAAATTATATGTACTTCAGATTAGGTTTCTTAATACTTTTTCCCCCATTTTAATAATTCATTACCCTTACTTCACTGACCAAGGCAGACATCAGGAATCTACTTAAGCAGTCAGTAGCAGCCATGAGATGTGTGTTACACACAGCCATTCAAATAGTGGGTAACCAGAGGCAGTTACCATCAGTCACCTCTTTTTACCTACTTTCAGAAGAAGCAAAAGCCACAGTTTTAAATGGGTGTTATTCCCTAGCTCTTAAGTTTTTAAACAGATTCAGCATAGGGAGATTAAGTTCATTTCCCCAACTGTGGTGTGTCAACAGAACAAACCAGCTGCTAAAAAGTGCAGCTATGAGTAGACTATGCCTTATTTCCTTCATTGCCCAAAATTTTCCCCCAGCTTCTCATAATTGTTTCTCAATAACTACCCTATCTTTTGATGTTTTAATAGCATAGTATGTTATATGTATGGCTGAACAGTATAGTCAGAGTTGTCAGAAATGTCACTATTGTCTGGAAGACAACAATCTTTACCTTTTGAATAATTAAGATTTTTTTTTTAAATGGGGTTCACTTCAAATGCAGAGCATCTCATATAGCTCAAAATAAAATGATTGAATGCAGAGAATGCTGAAAGACATTGGAAATTACATTGTAGGACTCCCAGAATGTCAGAATGATTCCTCAAAAGGAAAGATTGGGGTTCTTTCTTTGTTCTGTTCTTTTGTTGTTGACTGTAGGGATAATGAGAAGGTAGTCCAACTCTGAAAAATTAAGATTTTTCTTCCAGGTGGGTTCTTTTCAGTGTCCTTTACAGACTTAGTTCATCAATGAAGTTACTGGCCCCTTGAGCTCATTTATAAACATGAAGGATAGCACAGAACTATAATCTGCTGTTTCACAGGCTAAGCACTAAACAATATCCTCTTTAGAAATTTATTTCTGATCACATGTTTTAGTCCTTGCTTTATTCAGCAGTCTATACCTGTGATGATCAATCAGGTTTGCCTGTGAACAGGCATAGTGACAGGTACAATCAAAGTTGGATAGATAGGTGTAGCATTAAGCAGGCTCAGAAAATTAAAAGGAAGCAATAGCCCTTATGTGCTATTTTACTGAAACAGATTTCTGTCAGTAATGGGTTGACTTCTTCTGCAGCCATGTACCCATGTGGTTGGGAAAGACATAAAGATAATTGTGCTGGATCTGAGGTGATACAGATGGAAGATAGTGATGTTACTACGCAAATGGCCAAAACAGAAAAGTGGATTCCTGTTTTTCCTACACTTTCAGAAATGACTTTTATATTTATACATTTTAGATTGAATGGTTTAATATTTATTGCTGTAGGCTGTTTTGGAATTATTTTGTTGCTCTGTCAAGATGGAGTTCAATGGCATTACCTCTGAATCTGTAAACAAATCTTACCTATAAAACACAACAATAAAATGAATGTCAAACAACAGTAATTGTGTTGAAAAAAAGTAATGTTTGGTTTTTTACTTGTTGGCATTAATTACTTTACTGTTAGAAATCTCTAATTCTCAGAAAGTAAGTTGACTTTTTGTGACTTCCAGACTATGTATGTCTTCACTGCATCTCTTACATGAATTTACATTATATGTAGTAGAGTCAAATAGATCAGTTTGGGTGATTTTGTTGTTATTGTTTCATCCTTTTCCCCATTCAATCCCTGTACAGCTCAAGCTTGGGCTAAGTTATTAAGTGGAAAACACAAGTCCTTTACCTGAGAGATGACCCTCATCACATCTTGGCATAGCAGAGATGCATTAGAGTCCCTTGGAGAAATGTGTCTTCTCAAGCACCCCTCTAGTAGAAATTTGTATTTGAAATCAAGTTCTTATTCTGAAAGGTATTCCCTGGTTCTATCTAGAGTTAGATTAAACAGATCTAGACAGAGTTAGAAGGAAGAACCATACGAAGTTATTTGCTCTAACAAGAGTTTATTTAGTATCTATTCCAAGAACCTAGATGACCTATACTTTAAATAATAAGGTTAGTACAACAACGTTTGGAACATGTGCTAACAGTCAGAAGCTGGACAAGATTGGGAACCCAGGGGTTATGCAGACATGGTAAAAAACAGATGCTGTCGCAAAGAGCTTACAGTTTGAAAGATAACAAGTAACAGGCACGCAGGGTAAGCTGTTGAGCTTAGTTTCCTGTCTAAGTAACAAAAATAAATAGCATCCTTTTATCCTGAACTCTAATGAACACAGATTGCTGCAAGTTCCTTAGAACTGACCTCTTCCAGGTCTGTCTCCATTAATTCTTTATTCATATATATATATATATATACTTTTAAGGCAGTATTACTGGCTTCAGCTTCTGTGCATATAATTCTAGTTGCATATCAGTTGTCTAAATTATTTTGTCTACTTGGATTACATTAACATCCCCCCCCCAAAAAAAACCAACACCCTTGGTTCTGAAGAGAAAGTGTATTAAGCCAGCTTAATTATCCTTTAGACCTTGCCAGAAATCACAACATAAAAATAATAGGCTGCACTTCATCCTGAGGGCATATGATAGGAAAGTAAGTCAAGTCATGTGTTCAAGCTAATTAATATTAGTGTTTAGATATGCTCCCAAAGGAACAGGTTTTGTTTCTTTAAAGAAAACACACAGAATTGTTGTAGTACATGTCATACACTTCTGGGCCACACACTGTAAAAAAATTAGCTTTTCCAGCATGACAGCTGTAAATTAAGTAGTAAGTGATGCAGTCAGATAATATTTCTAGATAGAGCAGATGCAAAGCAGAGTGCCCATGCTCATCCTAGTATTGAACAGATGCTATGCTCCTTTGGTACTGTCCAGAACTGGAAAAAGCAAGATTGGTTCTGTTTGCAGACTAAAAGGTTTACTGGGGCTAAACCTTGACAACGTGCAGCCTGATACCTGAGCATTTTCTAGCATATTGGTATCATTGAGCAAAAGGTACCACTTTTTCTATTAAGCCCAGTATAGTGTAGTAACAAATTCATGTCACAAGATGGAGCTTCAAACCAGCTGTAATGTACCTCCACAAATGCATGATGGTGTGTTTTTTTAAATAGAAGCAGCAAGTTCATAGCATATTTAAAATTTATTCAAAAAAATACATAGTATCCAATTAATTAGATTTAGTACGATGAAGGATTTATGGAATGAAATGATAAGAATGTATTTTCCTGAATACATTCACAGTAATACACTAATGAGGCATATAAAGATAAAACAATTTAAAAGCATTTGCGGTGAACAATGGATGGGCCAGCTTCATCATATTCCTGTTTGCTGATCCACATCTGCTGGAAAGTAGACAGGGAGGCAAGAATAGAGCCTCCAATCCAGACGGAGTACTTACGTTCAGGAGGAGCAATGATCTGTGTAAGAAATAAAAGCACTAAGTACAACTGGCCATTGTGGATAAAATACATTTGTTAGACAAAAATATTAAAGCAGTGGTATTTGATATTAACGAAAACATTGTATCTGTGTGCTAGTGTCATCCTGGCATTACAGTTAGCTATGACTGCAAGCGGTAAAGTTAAATAACAACTTTTTAAGTCTGAATTGAAGTCCTCAATTTCTCTGCCTGAGTCAGTATGCCCAGTAAGAGTAGTGCATTTGTGTATTCATGACTGCATATGAGAAAAGGGGAGATAATTGCTCTGGAAACATATAATGATAGCCCAGGAGAGCTTGGAAAAACGAGTGACCTATGGAGCACTCTTATTAGTATAGCTGATTGATAAAATGTTTGCAAAGCACGGAACAGAAGATTTGAAGCAGCAGAAGGAAGACAGGCTTGTCAGACACTCTTTGTTTTCTGAACTTGTAAGCCAAGGACAAAACCAGCATTTCTTCTCTCCCATCTCTGTCAGCCAAAAAGGGCTGAAGAAGCTCACACATGGCCCCAGAGTAAAATTTACGCTGCTGAGGCCATGCTGGGGCAGTTTGCAGAATTCACCCTGAACAAGGAAAAGAAAGAAGGCTCTCTTCTTCCAGCAACAAAGTTACCCTGTGGCGATTATTTGCTAGAAGGTACCGACAGGATTCCAAACATGTACAAAGCACTTACTTTGTAAAGTGTTGCTATGTTTCATTGGATTTTTGAGGACTTTGTAAATGGCAGCTCAAATAGTCTACAATTAATTGCACCATACCTTGATCTTCATAGTACTGGGAGCCAGAGCGGTGATTTCCTTCTGCATCCTGTCTGCAATACCCGGGTACATTGTAGTGCCGCCAGACAGCACATTGTTGGCATAAAGATCCTTTCTGATGTCTATATCGCACTTCATGATGCTGTTGTAAGTGGTTTCATGAATGCCAGCAGACTCCATGCCTGGGGAAGACACCGAAGAACACTGAGGAAGCAACTTGGTACAGAAACTTTAAATTGTTAGCACAGAACTGACTACAGGAACTTTAGTGTCTCTTTGGAAGACATCAAACTTCAGACCTGTGGAAATCTGGAAAGTCATTCTGCAGTTGTCTAAATTATTTGCTTGGGAGTTCCTTGGTGTACAGCCCTCCTATCCCTCTTACACACACAAGTCTTCCTTAAAAAGACAGCTAGGGGTGTGGAATTGTAAAGTTTCCACTAGGCTTTTGCAGGCAATCTCAAATGTCCTAAGAATTCCTTATATGGTCTTGGAATCATTTGCTTTCTTTTTTTTTTTTTTTTTTTTTTTTTTTTTTTTTTTTTTACATTGAGCCAGCTCAGACACAGAACAGTCAAAATATGTCCTAATACCTCTAAGTATGCAACTACTTCATCTATTTCTGAGCTAAAATTCTGCCTACTGGCAGAACCAACACTGTATTTCTGTGTGACCTTGTTGCAAGTCTGCCTTCATGGCTGTTGATTAGCAAGCATGGTTTTGGCTTTGCTCTACAAACGTGATGAACCATGGATTCAGGATTTGGAGCAGTCTTTTTGAAAAATAAAAGTAGTGCTTCCCCCCCGCCCCCTCCACGCAAGCATGTTTAAACTATGATCCTCACACTACTTAGAAAAGTGGCTTTGCAGCCATACTTCTCAATAGTAGCCAACTGCACAACATACAAAATGGCATGGGCCCACTGCCAGAAGCCCTGAAACATTCAGGGTTTGTTTTGGGAAAGCATTTTGCCTTATTGTTTGACAGGAAGTTCCTCCCACCATATTAATAGTGCTGTTCTAAAAGACTATTAATATAACAGGTGCTAGGCCATACTCGTGTGTACATTTAAGTGAGTTAGCAATAGGACGCAATCAAATGAAAATAAGGACTTGATATTTACGTGCAGTTTACCAAAGCAGAACAATCATCCAACCTACCAATGAAAGATGGCTGGAAGAGGGTCTCTGGGCAGCGGAAGCGTTCATTTCCAATAGTGATCACCTGACCATCAGGAAGCTCATAGCTTTTTTCCAGAGAGGAGGAAGAGGCGGCAGTGGCCATCTCATTTTCAAAGTCCAGGGCCACGTAGCAGAGCTTCTCCTTGATGTCACGGACAATTTCACGTTCCGCTGTCAAGAGAATTCAATCTTTAGAATGTCATTCAGGAAGGACCCAGACATGTTGACAGGTTGTTCTCTTTCATTCTCCAACACCCTCCCCTCTGCTAGTCTTGCAGGGGACTTTCCTGTTGGATTCCTTCTTGTATCTAATCAACTGCAGATCAATTGCTAGTCCTTCTAAGGCCACTAGAAACATTGCACATTAAAGACCTCTCCTCTTCAGTCAGCAGCATGTCCTTACCAGTGGTCACAAAGGAGTAGCCACGTTCCGTGAGGATTTTCATGAGGTAGTCTGTCAGGTCACGGCCAGCCAGATCCAGACGCATGATGGCATGCGGCAAGGCGTAGCCTTCATAAATTGGCACATTGTGTGTGACACCATCCCCAGAGTCAAGAACAATCCCTTTGAGAAGATAACACATGATTCATTCCCAGGTGCACATCAACACACTTAACTATTTCTAATGTCTATGCCATGTTCCCCAGAGGCCTACCTGTGGTACGTCCAGAAGCATAGAGGGACAGAACAGCTTGAATAGCTACATACATGGCTGGCACATTGAAAGTCTCAAACATAATCTGAAATGCAATTAAAATAATTGCCTTAACACTAGAGTTTTTAGCTTAGTCAAGCAATATGCTCAAAGAGAGGGAGAAGACAAGATTTTCATATTTCTTGATGGTTGGTAATAACAAGGAAGCAAAATACAAAATCTAAACCCAAAAATATTTGTTGTATAAAGACATCTCCCTGTATCTGGCCTATATCTTTAACATATGAATACAGACACATGCACATATTGATTTTGTAATAAGTTTGGGCATAAGCAGAGATTAAGATGACATAAAGCTTGGATAGATTGAAGTATTCACGTTCAAAGCGGATACACTGACTTTCTAAAGTAAATGTAATAATAGGCAAATATGACAAGTGGTCACTATGCACTTTCCATCTTCCATAGAGAGATAGACTACTAGACAGCACGACTAACTGAAACAATGAAGTTCACATCCTGTTGAATTCACAAAGTTGGAATTATTCCATAGCTTCAGTGTGAGCTTACCTGGGTCATTTTCTCTCGATTGGCTTTGGGATTCAGTGGTGCTTCAGTCAGTAGAGTCGGGTGTTCTTCAGGTGCAACACGGAGCTCATTATAGAAAGAGTGATGCCAGATCTGAGAACAATGGGAGAAGACAAAGGAAAGAAACGCTATCAACCAGCAGCTCAGAATCGCTTCCAGACAGGTATTGTGCTCCAGCACTCTGCTTACAGCCATAGAGACAGGCTAATAATGTTTCTCACGCAGTTGTTCTTATTGCCTTCATAGAGATTATCAAAGTAACTGCAGAAAGAAAATCACTATCCTCAGGTTTTACTGCTAGTAATATACAACTTCTTTTAAACACACAGAAGTTAATGAGAATAAATATGTTATTCTTATAGTGGAAGAGACAAGAGCAGGACAGACTTGGTTCCAGCAACTCTATTTCAATAATGACTGAAAGTTAAACAGTTCCATAACAACTCTAGAACATATGCAGACCTATGCAGTGGAGCTCCATAGATAACGGGTCTCTTGAAAACAGTTTCATCTTTTGGTTTGCGAAGGCCAGCCCAAGACTTCATAAAAAGAAATGAAGGCAAATGGCTTGTGAGGCTGGAAGTCAACTTGTGTTTATCGCCTCCTCATTGCTCATTCCTACCAGCTATAAAATTCTGAGGCCCAGTAGACTGCAATGAGGAGGTTAATACACCAATAAGAAATAAAAACACCAGAGACTTTCTAAAGGCCAAAAAGTTTTTTCCAAGCTTGTTTTCAAGCTGGTGGTGATTACAGACTGGTTGATAGGTTAGGCTTCTGAAAGCTTTTGCTGTCTTTCCAAGTAAAAGGTACAATGCTACGAGAATGAGTAAGTCCTGTGTGACTCCATACACTTGCAGTGTGTTGTGATGTCCCAGCTGTTTCAAATAGCCCTATTCCCACAGCACAATATTAAATAAAAATACCATCTTAGAAATTGTGTCAACTGTACAGACTACAACTGTAAACATGGTTCTTTCCAGAAGCCCTTCATCCAAATACCGGCTCTGGAATGGATGCATTGCACTGCAATATTGTTAAGGTTTCAAGCATTAAAAAGTATGTGTGTAAATAGTGCCCTTCACATCAAAATTACATACATGCTTTGCATTTTTGCAGAAGCAGATACCTTCTTAAATGTCATTTCTTTACTAGCAAAGTGAGGGTATTCCTTTTCTTTCCTTTTTCTTTCTTCATCTTGACAATGCAAAGATGTATATAGATCATACTGGAGTAAAAGAACTCCCAATAACTACTTTGATGCACTCCTAGTAATGCTTCAGCTTTAGATGCAAGTTAACCTTTGTTGTTAACAACCTTCTTATCAAACCATACTTGATAGCATGACGCTTTCATCTAAAATTTAGTAGGTATTCTGTAAACATTTGATTAAAGTATTTCTGTTTACCAGTGATATACATCAACTTTTCAAAGCTGAAATACCTTCTCCATGTCATCCCAGTTTGTAATGATGCCATGTTCTATGGGGTATTTCAAGGTCAGGATTCCTCTCTTGCTTTGAGCCTCGTCACCTACGTAGCTGTCTTTTTGACCCATACCAACCATCACACCCTATAAAATAACACAAATGGAGTTAGTCTCTCAAGGAGAAGTGTCACCAAGTAGGTAGAACATTAGCTGTGAAATAAATCCAGTTGCCAGTAATACTAGTTACAAAATACTTTACAAATACTAATGAATGGAGAATTACTCATTGCTTTTTAATTTCCAGAATTAATTGTTTAGTTCACTTAAACCTCTGGAGTTCATGTTTCCTGTACAGTTTAAGCAAACAGCACAAGTACAATGTTAAAATTCATCAAGTTAAAGTAGAAAAATAGGGTTGTTTTAATGTTCATTATTATTTAGGGATGGTGTGCTAACTATAATAAAGTGGAGTAAAAGCAGAAAGTGATGTTGTGCCATCTAAGGGTCAAGATGGATACAATACACACTTTACATTTCCCAAAGCTTAAATTTCAACATTTTTTAATCTTCTTTTTCAACACTATAATATTGCCATTACAGACAGTCGATTTAAAAAAAAAAGAAAAAAACAAAAAACCTATACCAGTAGATTTAGGGTATTTTCATGGATCTGGTAGATCCATGGACCAGAAGCTGGAAACTACTCTGGATATACAGTAATCTCTGTGTTAAAGTTAGAAATACTGGGGGAAAAAAATAGTATATAGTAGGATGCTTTGAGTGCATAGTACTCTCATCAGAAGAGTCATTACACACTCCAAATCTTGGCATCTCTAACTGCCCTGTCTTAGAAACAAGCAAGCCAGATTCGCAGTTTATGGTGGGATGATCCTTCCTTCAGGTCACTAATGCTATCTGTGATACGTGATCAGGAAAGAAAGGTTCTAGAAATCTGCCGTGTTTGTTTCAACTGTGAGCATATGGCTTGTTTTTGAGCAATTAATACCATTCAGACTATCTACAGAAGCTGGCATTTGAATATGTTTTTCAATTATATTAATGCCCAGAGGCCTCAGGCACATATTTCTTCTGCCCTGAAGAGCTTAAAATGTATTTGCTGGGTATATAAAGTGCTGCATCTTACAACCAGTTTACCTCTTCGCATTTCACCAGGTCCTTAGATGGCATAGAAGCAACTAGGTGAATCTACTAAATAGGAGGATTCATTTGTCCTGGCCTAGCCAAGGTGCTCTACACACCATGCTAATGATGATCTGGCTCAGGAACTCTCTATATTTAACAGCTCAGGTAATATAGGTATATTTCAAACTACTAAAATCAACTGGAATGCCTCATATACTCAAATGTAAACCTTGAAGCTAAAGAATCTCAACCCTAGACAGGTGCCCATTTGTGATACAGCTAAATGAATAAAGTCAGGAAGGTTAATAGGAAGCTGACTGAAAACTTCTCCTTCCTCCTTTAGTTTTCCACACATCACCTATCATCAGCTTTTAGGGCAGTCAAAATTCCCAGATACTTCTGTGTTGGGCTTTTGTGATTTTTTTTAAACTAGCTTTATTCAGCAAGTTCTCTGTGTAACCCAAAATTAAGGGACAGGGTGAAGAGGGCACATAAGGGAGTGAAAAATTTTAGACTGACTCCTCTCACAAGGCAAGATACCTGCTTTGACTCAGGTGAGCACGCTGCTGGACTCATTTTGCCTGAAAACATTTGCATCAAAACATGATGACCCAGGGCTGGGCTAGTCCCAAACACAGGAGAAGGTGACTCTGGGGTGCAGGGCTAGGGGCAGCAAAGCCTTCTACAAGCCCAGTATGGAATAACCAAAGCAGTTCATCACCTGGTGCCTGGGACGACCCACAATGGAAGGAAAAACTGCTCTTGGAGCATCGTCCCCAGCGAAGCCGGCTTTACAGAGCCCTGACCCATTGTCACAAACAAGGGCAGTGCTGTCCTCTTCCTCGCACATCTTCTATGTCAACGTCCTCAGGCCCTCCTGAAACGGCCTATGGCAACAGCAGGAAAGAATTTAAAAAAAAAAAAATACAACAACAAAAAACCCCAAACCATACTCGCATAGCAGACCCACCCTTGAAGACAGAGGTGGCTGTATGAAAAGAACCAAGACGAGCAAAGAGAGGTATGGCACTCCTTCGGCAATCGCAAGGCCTGCGGGGCCGTACGAGGGAACTGGCTTCCTTTTGAAAGCACAAGAGGTTTCAGCCACATCTGCCAGAGGGCTGTGCGCACTGGAGATTATCCGGGGGATTCCAGAGGAGACTTCTAGCCCTGCGGCATGGGTAGGCAGGTCAGGGAGCAGCAAATGTTTATCTAAATTTGGTCACGAAATTCACGGCAGGGGGTGGGTGGGAGATAAAAGAGAGCACTGGACTGACAGCTGCAAAAACAAAGTTCCCTTTGCATCGGATTCAGCACAACTTCCCCGGCTTTTCTGTCACCCTGACAAAATCCTGACACATGTGGAAAGCTGTCAAAGGTAAGAGCCCTTCAGTCTTCCCCATTCACTCTTGAGCTTCCCAGAGACTAACCACATTAAATGCTAGGCATGTACCAGTGGTGTTTTCCTGATGCAGATATTAACCCACTGGATAAAGATGGAAAACAAAGTTTACATTTAACCTCTTAAATATGAGAAATGATCCCCATGAAAAAGGAATAATAAAAAAAAAAAAAAAGAAAGCACCTTCTCCAGCCATCCCCTAGTCACTCAGAAAAAAATAACACGCCTTTAACATGGTCAGGGACAGTGTGTGTTTTTAAAAACAGGCTATAGCATATGGTCCATCATCATTTCAAAGGAGCCAATAAACTGCATTTGTACAGTGGCAGAGTAATTTATGTTGGCTCCTTGTCTCAGTAAAAAGAAACTGTTTTCCTCTTCTGGCAACAGGAAGATAATATGCATAATAAAAATGCTTTGAAGGCTTTGTATTAAAGTCAGTTACAGAAACAAGCACTGAATACCAGGACTCAAGAAGAACTATTTGCTCACAATTTATGGTGTGGTAGGGAATCACTTGGCTAGCTCTGAGCCTGGGCTTCCATGCAGAGTTCAACAAATTGCAGTGTGTTAACATCTAAAGGAGACAGCTGTCATCCACAGACCGGCTGGCTCCGCACACAGTCTCCGAAGCCTTCTGCCACGGGAATACTGAAGTGCAGGACAAAGCGGGAATGGGGTCGGCAAGAGCCAAGGCCGATGAGCAAAGGAGCCCGCAATCTGTTTAGCCTCTGCGCTGGACCAAACAATCACAGACAGTTCTCCCAAATCCTTCATTTGAGATCCTCTGTCTCCCCAGCCAGGCAGCCATGAGACACGCTGCAGCCCCGCTCGGGCATAGCTCCCAGGAGAAGACAAGGACAGGGAAATCCTAACTTGATGTACTCCAGATATTTTATTATTATTGGGAAAGTAGGTTGCAATTTTTGTATTTATTAAACTCCTGGGAAAACGGGCTCTTTGTATTCAAACATTTACTGAATGGAGTACAATTGTTATCTAACATGAATGAACAGACTGGTTTGGACAAACCATTTCCTAATTAGGAAATAGGCTTTTCAACCGTCTGTTTTTGGAACAGAGTTCGAGGTCAGGGGCTTTGCTCAAACCCATGCAGCTAATGCAACGCCACAAATCACTTGGGGGAGGGGAAAGAAGGGGCAGGAAAGGCTACATTTCTGAGCTTAGTGGACTCTAAATGAAAACCATATTTAGTAATAAAGCACAAAAAGTTGAAAAATCAAAGCTGAATGATTTCAGACAGGGCGCTCCGCTGCCAGCCAGTGAGTTACAGCTCAGGACTGCCATAGCATGCAGTAGTAACATCTTACAGCAGCAAATGTCACTCAACACTGTGGAAGAAAGGAAATTTTTCTTCCAAGTAATTAATACAGTATTTAGCCGCTTTATTCTACTTGCTTCATGGCTAAAGATAACCAATCACCTCACCAACCTCCACAACAAGCTGCTAAGAGAACTCCAGCCCCACAAGAAATAGTGTGTAGCCAGTTCCTTGATGAAATGTTTGGCATTTTACAGAACCGTAGTTTCATATACACAGAGACAAGGACAAGTACACACATGTCCTCACTGTATCCTATTAGGCGCCACTATTTCGCATACTTCCAGCTCTTCTTACAGTCACATCCCCCAAAACACGTCACTTTACACCGAGTTAACAGCACTAAAGCAAACCTGCTGAGAAACCCTACTACAGAGTCGGCAAATTCACCCCTTCAGGAATCCCGTTCTGTACAAAATTAAAACCACGTGGTCACAGGGGTTCATTTAAACATTAGTATAGCTATAACTCCAGCCACGGCATTACAGAGACTGTTCCTTTAAGCTGTTGTGAGAGTGCTGGTGGAATCAACAAAATCATCAGGTAGAACTTTTATTTCCTTTTCAGAAGTGCTATAAAATAAAGACAACTGAGTATAGACATTACAAGCATTTTATCAATTCCATTCTAATAAGTAAGTTCGTTTAAGCAAGCTACAGCACAGCACAGCACTACGTCCTCCTGAATAGCTTCCATTTGACATTACTTAATTGAAGTCCTCCAGCAATCTGTAAATCATGCTATCGGTTCAGCCCCACTTACCCTGACAGCGCTTGGCCGGGGATAGCTGCTCTGGGACGGTGCACTCTGTATCCGAAAGCTCCGAGGTTATATAGCCCCTTCAGCTCCTCTCCTCCCACTAGCCTCCCAAACAAGGAGCAGAGACAGACAGAGACAGAGCTGAAGTCTCTTAACAAAACCATATAGGGACCTTATTACAAAAAACTCTAATCTGGGTGGCCACAGGCCCTGGGTCTCTTCCACTGCATTCCAGTGTAGAGCCCATGAAACAGGAGGAGACTTTCAGCTGTGTAAGATAAACACTTTAAAACTTCAGCAGAGTTGCTAAAATACAGAGACGGAGCGTGCCCACAACAGACACCCTTTGGCAGGAGGAGCATGTGTTAAACAAGAGAGGTCCAGGCCTCCGTAGTAAGATCCAACAGGCAGAGAGATAAATTGGAAGAGCAGTCGTTTGTGTTAGGGAAGGGACTCTTAAAGAAACACTTTGCTTTCATTAAAAACAATGAAAATATTTCTGTCAAGCTAAACAGCTGCTGAATTTTGCTATGCAGTCTCTTTGCTTGTATGCTAAATACTGCCCATAGGCCCACGGGTAGTGAAGAAAGTACCTGCTGTTGTTGTATAGGGTTCAGTGAAGTCTTTGAAGGCTGTGAAATGTTCTGTTAAAAGGTTGTTGAGATTCACTTTGGATTGCGATGGGTTAGAATCCATTCTGTTTCTCTGTCAGCTTATTTTCAAAACCCTAGGACCTGTGGGCCACCTTCTCCCTACTGCTTCTCCATTGATGGCCACAAATCTGGACTGTTGTAAAACTCATCTAAAATTGTTCATAATAAAGTTGTTAAATTTTATAACCCACATCTAACATTTCCGTTGAACATATTTTTAGTGAATAAAGCCAGGGTTCTCACTGTACAAGTTATTTTCAGCACAGGACTGGATGTTTACAGCTGTAGCCAGCTGTTCTCTGGACAGGCTGATTCTAACGAAGCAGCTCTTTCATCATCAAGTTTCTACTAAAGACCAGAAATCAGCATCTCTAAACTCCAGTAATGAACCATTACAAATTCAAAAGTGCTCTACGCACATGAGCCAAGAAAGATGTGAGAATCTAAGCGAGATTCTTATTTTGTGAGTCTTGTTACAATGGGCAGGGGCATCCTGCGTTCGCTGCCTAATTGAGTGGTCTTAATGCAAGAAAATCTCCCATACAACCGCAATGGGAGTTTTTCTGATGTAGAGATTATAAGGATTAGACCACTAGCAGAGATAGCAAATAGGCAGAATTATGGATTGAAGACAAAAGGAATTTAACTTTTAAGGAAAGGAACTTTTAAGGAATGTAACTGCCTTTGAGGGTCAGAAACAGAAGCTAACAACTGTTGGAACATGAGCCATGCAAAAGCTATTTATTATTTCACTTCCAGCATTGGGGCAAAAGATAAGAGAGATTTAAAAAAAAAAAAAAAAGAAAAGAAAAAAGGAAAAAACCCACCAAGATAAGCAACCTACAATAGAGGATATAAACAGATCTTTTTTTGCGTATCTCCAACTGACAGCCAAAACCAAATTTTTTTTTTTTTTTTTTCTCCCCTCCAAACAACACTCAAACACACTGCTGGGAAAATTACGTACCTCACACAGAGAGAACTCAGGTCAAGGGGAAGGATAATTTCACACAGCAGAACCCTTCACTGCCGTATCATGTCTGATTTTGATACAATCATCAACTACCTCCTAGATTGGGGGAAACATAGCCCCCAGGTTTTCAGACACATCATCTACTACTTCTCCTTGTAAATACCAAGATGGGGACAAAGATCCAAAAGAATCCAAACTCTTCAGCTTAATGAGAAGATGCTCACACTCCCAAACAAGCTTACTAGTGATGACGCTCTAGTGGATAAAGCACATGTGAGATTGCAGAGCCAAGTAAACAACCCTCCAGTAGAACTGGCACACCGTTCACACTGCGCCTCAGCGTAGCTAGAAATACAGGCAACAGTTTTCTACAAAGGCCTCTGTAGATATTACAGAGGCAGTGGCTACACAGGTAACACAGACACCCTTGTATCTCTGTTCAGCTTCAGCACGGTTCCTGTGAACTTAGCCTGGGTGTGTACCACAGTTACTGATGGTGGCAACGGTGGCGGCGGCAGCCCCTTGGCTGCTATGAGGAATGGTCATTTGGGTGGGGATCACACGTAACTGCCCGTCACGGGCACCAAAGATGCGTGAGTCGCAGCCTTCAGGGTGCCCATGAAAAAGATCTAGCTGACAGCGTCTCATTCAGAGCCGGCGGTTGCTGATACGGCGACGAAGAGGAAACACCACTTGTTTGGAGGGCCATACCATACCACACGAAGGACCTTTGTTAGAGACAGGGCTACGCAAGCTAGAAGGGAGAAGCAAGGACAGAGACTGGCTGAGCAATAGCGATGGACACGCAGGAGCGGCGCAGCGAAAGGCAGATGCCTCCAGCCCAGAAAGGAGAGCCGGCGCTCCGCAGGCGGCTCGTCTCTGGGCTGTGACGTTATGGAAGGTCCCGGGGCAGGAAGGAAGGCAGGCAAAACAGGTGAACTATGCAAGGAAGTTAGGTCAGTCCGGCTCGAGGGACATTATAGAACATAAGCATTTCTTTTCTTTTTAGCGATTCCATGCTCAAGTTATGATCGCACAGATATTAGTACAGATAAACACACATGGGAACAAAATTACGTTAGTAGTTTACAACTTTCTTCTCAGCAACATAGGTCATTGCCAGAGGGGTAGGGGGAAGGGCAGAATGTACTTGGCATGAGACAAGAACAAGAACCTAGAGAGAACTGAACAGAACGAGTCTTCTGAGAACCAAGCCTAAATGCTGGGGATCAAACCTCTGAACCTTCCTCTATGGACATGCACCAGCTTAGCCCAAATATATACAATTTTTTGCAAGAAAAAGAAACACCATTCCTGAAAGTAGTTTAGCCTCCCCTCTGGAGGCCAATTCCATCACCACTTTCTGATGCCTATCCTTCAGTACTTATCCTGCCCATTTTGTATAGAAACTGCCACAGCACAATTTGCCCAGTGTGTCTATACCCGAGGTTCTAGTTCTTTCATTGCATCCATAGCCAAAAACTATGGTTTTTATTTGGCTTCGCCTGAGAACTTCCCTGTCTGTCCGTGCTAAACCCTTTTGCAGTCTCCATCACAGGAGCATATCCAGAGAATGATCAGAGAATGGAAAAGAAGCAGAAAAAGTAATTTTGCCTCTTTCATACTCTTACCCTGCTCTCTTTATAGCGATACTAGCAAAGCTCCCATGCGCATTGGGAACTTCCCTATTGACTTCAAGCATCTTTCAAGATATCAGCGGAAACTCTTAGTTACATGCTCCTTAAGTCAAGTAATTGTGCGGGTCGTCGTATGGACAGAAAACGTGCTTGGGACTCCAGGGCAGCAGGAGCAGTGGAGCCGCCGTGCCTAGGACAGGGGCTTCAGCAGGCCTGAAGAACGCCAGCCCAGAGGCCACACGCCATTTTGTACCTGCCATACTTCTTTGGTAAAGGAGGGCAGAAGCTGCAGTCTTCTCCCAACTGCTATACGAAACTGGGAACGAAGTAACCTCTTTACTCATAACATTATAAGCCATTACTTTATAAGGGAAAACAACGTCTCAGACGTGCGTGGAGACCTTCCTGCCTACACCCGATAGGCTGTTTAGGAATGAGGCTCTGCTAAATATGTCTCTGGCTCCTTTTTATTTGGGGATTCCTTTCATCTTCGTAGCATTAGCAGAATCTGTACATGTTTTGGTTTGTCTGGCTTCAGGCCCTCTCCTCTATCTCATTGATAGGCTTTACACTTCCCCACCCCCCTTTTGAGAAAGGCAGGAACAAATAAGCTTTAGGGAGCAGAAAGTCGCTCTAATAACCCGATTCATTGCAGCTGTCACACAGTATGCATCTGTAAATTGTCAGATCGACCATAAGCTGTCAGACCCATAGACTCGCTTTCTCCATGATTGTCAGGCTCTTGCACTGCGCTCTCTAACGACTAAGACAAAATGGCTCTAATCATTCTCAAATATGGCGGTTTCCAACCTTCAAAGTTTGGAAAATGGTTTTGCCAGTGCTGTTCAAGAGGTAGAGGATATAGTGTTTGCCTCCTGACCCTCACCCCACCTCCTGAGTGGGGTGATGAAGCATGTTAATTCACAACCTTCCTTCATCTTCTTGACAAGGTATCCTTCTCCATGGTAATGTTAGGTAAAGTTATCCCTCATTCAAAAATCAAAGGAACGTACTCGAAGTAAAAATGAGCTAATGGCTCCTGCCCCATCCTTCTCAGATAAATAAATAGAACATAAGACTGAGCCCTCCTGGGTCAGGCTGATATCCATCTAGTCTCTGAGATTTCCTGATAGCAAATGCTTAGGAAAGAAACGGGACACCTACAGTGACAGTTTTCTTCCTATATCCTTTCTGCTTCCTTATGTGCCGCATAAGGGTTTCCTGAGACGGCAGTTTGTACTTACATCTTCACATGTAATAGAAGTGGACAGAGTTTTCCTCCATAAATTTGCCCTCCATGTTTTTTTGGAAATAAGCTCTACGTTTTATCTGCGAGGCAGCATCCATAGCTCACACTCCAGCTGGTGCAGACACGTCTAATATTAGAAAGAAAACACCAACTACATCAGAAGCATAGTCAAAGAAATACTGTCCTTACACCAAGAGCTGCAAATCCACCAGAGATCCTGGATAAGCCCTCAGGCCACTGGCCAAGGCTGAGCCCTGCCCCACTGTGTGTAAACTCTTAGCAGCACCTCAGTAGCTTGTTCACAGTTCATGCAGACATACCTGTCCTAAATGACATAGTAGACAAGGCTTCATGATAATGTTACATTGGCACATCTCCTAAGAGCTAGAAGAGAAGAGATTCCCCCAGATTATTATCAGAACCTCTCCCGTAACATGCTATCTACATTTGTCAAAATGTAAATGAACTCTTCCCACCATACCACCGTGAAAAACCATCCCTGACTCCTAAGGAAGTCAGACCTCGGCGCCGTGCGCGTGGGGCAGGCAGAGCACAGAGGTCCTTCCTGCACAAGAACTTCCGAGCTCCTCAATGAATGTATTCCCGGACTGACAGCAACAAGGAGACCAAGTTCCTACCACATTTTTGGAAATGGTTGCCCCGTTATCATCTCACCAAAAGAAAGGAGAGCTTGCACATTATGAAAAATGGGATAATTCCCATCAGTGAAATGTGCTGGGAGCAGGTTTCATAAGGCTATTACAGATAAAGACGGTGGACTCATGGCATGCCTCATTGTGTCACACAGCTTCACAAGCTCAGGTGCCTATATCAGGCAACCTGGCTGGCCCTCCAGCAAGCAGCAAGGAAAAAGACCATCTACAGCGTAATTTCTTTCACTAATTAATTTAGTATTTTCTGTAGTGCCAGAGTTTCACTTTTTGCGACCGACACAGCTTCTTTGCCCATAGGCTCTGGATGATGACAAACCATGGAGTCCGCCTCACCACAAATGTCAAGAAGAAGGTACCTACCTCTCCAGATGGCCCAGCCATGGTGTCCAGCCCCCTTCTCCTGGCACTGGGGCTCGGCGCATTCGGAGCGGTTGGGTGTTGCTGCTAGGCAGGACGAGGAGACATGGCCCTGCTACAACTTCCTTGTCTTCTGTATGAGCCACTTAACACAACCTATAAACAAACAATTCCTGTGAGCACAGCTGAACTCTTTTTAAACCTCTCTGAGAGCCACTGTTTCACAGTGAAGGAATGAGCGTTATACGGCAATAAACTGAAGAATGTACAAAAATTACAAAGGGAAATCTACAACCTATATGACTAAAGTGAACACATACTTTTAAAAACACCTTAGGATAAAAAGGAAACACACTTTTGGAATTTGCTGTTCTATGGAATTGTCAAAAATAACGTGGCAAATGCAAACAGATTCAATACATGTACATTTTCTGTACCAGGAAAAAGTCAGATGTCGATTCAAAGGATTGCAAAACAGTTTGGGGCTTTCTATTTCAACACCATTGCAGGAAGGTGTGAAAAGAGCCAGCAGTGAAGTTGGGCATGCACAGTGCAGCAGGTTTGGACAGCCTGCATCCATCCAGGTGTTCCAGGGAACATGCCAAAGCGTCTACAGAACAATTAACATTTATTTTCACTAGTCCTTAAAAGCGCTTAAGGATTTTTTTCGAAACAGGAAGACAACCGGTTTAACAAAAATTTCAAGCACGTAATGGCTATTACAAACTTGCCAGATGAACACACCACTCAAATTATCACAGCTGCCGATATAGAAGCCAAATAATAAAATAAAAAATAAAAGGAGATAACATAATAAATGCTGATGATAAGGCTTTATAGAAATTACTTCTTGTCAATTTTTTTTTGAGAAATACTGCAAACGTAGTTGCAAAAGCCCTCTAAAGCCTTTTGCTTTCTAAACCGTGAAATAATTAAAAATAAGGCAAATGCTAAACCGACCTGTGCAGAGTACCATGAGAACTGTCTAGCTGAAGTCTCACAGCACATCAGCCCAGGGAAATCACTGCTGAGTGAGTGCAGTTCTATGGGGCCTTCCCTACCCATCATTGGCTATGCACCTTAACGCCTTTATCAGTGATCTGAACAATAATGTAAGTTACAGATAAATGTCACAGATAAAGGGTGTGTGTGTGTGTATGTGTTTTTATAACTTGTTACAATCTACATGATAGATCTAGGATAAAACAGAGTCCTCCCCAGCAGAATCCTGTTTATAATACGAAGCCCTGAGAAAACTCCGTGCTTCTCTGACCTGTGCAAAAGGATCCCTACGCCCATCCATCGCACTTCTGCTGAACGACATTTTGGTTGATGAAAACAAGGTGCAGACAAACACACCCGGCAAAGTGGTGCCTACCTCACCGCAGGCTGCAGGGAGGACAAGCTCATTTCAAGACCAATTGCTGTTCCACTGGAATCAATGTCAAGACTACCACTGGCCTTGTGGAGGATGAAAGCTGTCAGGACACGAGTCTGATCTGCCTATAGCCCAGCTGGAGATTTCTCCAACCTCAACTGCTTTTTGATCCTTTTCTTAACCAGGATAAGATCACAGATCCTGTATTGCACACGCGCAGTGTGCCCATAGGGACGGGTAGAGACACAGCTCCCGCTGCACACAGCTCTCCATTGCACAGATGGAAAGCTAACATCTGCCTGCTTTCACTGCAGTTTTCAGGACTTCAAGAATATCCCAAGGACCTACAGGCAGAAAATGCTAAACCCTGATGATTCACATTCTGTTCTTCTCGTAAGTCAGTAACAGCACTAAATAAAATACAAGGTTTTGTGTATCTCTGTCTCAGCATTATGGTTTCTGCCACGTTGTCACTCTTGTAGGCACTTGCCAGGTTTCTCTTTCTTTCTGTCATCTTCTTGAATGGATGCAGTAACTCCCTTCAGTGCTGCAAAACACTGTTGCCCAAAGATCTTGAAAATGCCTGGATAGTTTCCACATCAGGATACCAGAACTACACACAACACTTTCAGCTTCCTAATTAGAGCCCGTTACTTACTGCATTGTATTTAGCTGTCTCTGGGAATTCACTTACAAGGTCAAATGCTCAGATCTCTTCAACATAAATCTTTCCTCTGCAGCCTGATCAGTCTGTGTAACACAGCATGAACACATTGTTTAATAAAAGGATAAAATTATGTAATTAGCAGGTCCTCAGCATAAAGGTGTCCCCCCTTATGAATTGTAGTTAAATAAAACAGTGTTGCTATAGTATTTTATACTATATTACTCATTAAAAACTTTTAGTTTACTTTTAAATGCTCTAAAAACTCAGCACCACTTGCACTGCAAATGGCCAGGCCTTCTCAGAAAAATGGACTGGAGGGAACAGCGGACAACCACGCTTGGGAAAAAGGGCTAACATCTGTTTTCTTTTTGTTTCTGCTTACACAATACAAGCTACTGTTTTCCTGAGGGCTAAAACTTCCCTATTAGCTTGATTGTAATAATTTATAGTTAGTCTTCTGCAGACCTGGTTTTGTCAGATCCTGTTTTCCAGGTAGGCCCTCTGAAAAGAAAACGTGTGGGGTTTGTACCAGGTCACTCAGGGATACTGGAACGGTAGCCTGGAGAGCAAGGAACAAGCTCCACGTAGCAACAGCCTTTCACTGCACCAAGCTGAGATGCTCCAGGCTCTGCCACGTGGCAAGCGCGGGGCAAGACCGGGCTGCCCCTCCGCAGGGCTGATGGAGAGGGGGCTGGCGGCCAGCCCTGCCTCCTGGAGCGAGGGAAGTCCCCACTTACTGATATAACCTGTCTTTACGTCCGCTTTGTGCGCCTGCAGGGAAATCTTAGCTTCACTCAAGACAACAGCAAAATTACCATTGATCTCAAGTAAAATCATGGCTCACTGCAGGGATTCAATGGGAGCTGAGATCCCGTCCAAAAGCTCTACTTCAGGAAGGTGGGACCATTTCCTTACACTATTACAGCAAAGGGATGCGAGTCCCTCTTCATTTCTCACACCGAGGAACTGCTCCTCTCTCAGCTGGCTGCCTCCAGGCAGGGGGGCTTCTGAGCACCCCCGAGCTGGGAGAGATGCATGGGAAGCCTGTGGCTGTTAAAGCTGTGGCCTGCGCTGGCACCGACTCTCCTGCCCGTGCCGGGAACCAGCAGCTCACGTTCTGCTGTTCATCCCTCTGCGGTTCCCCATCCACTCTCCGGTTCCTGTGCGAGGGACAGGCTGAGCTGGCTGGCAGCAGGAGAGGCAGCGACCGTGCAGTGCGGAAAGGATGCTTCTTCTGAAACACTTGGCTTCAAAGAAGTATTTGAGAAATGATTCAGCTGAAAACTACTGCTAACGTCCTATCGGGGAACTTAACAGACTGCTTCAGACAGCAAACATTAGTGTATTCCTTCTTGTTATGACCACCCCTGGAGATGCACAGCTTTCTAAGCCCATCATTTAATTGCTGGTGAGAACCACTGACAGAAAACAATCAACTGCTCTTTGATAGAAACATAAATTAGTCTGTGCTACAGACTCATTTCATTTGCTTCATGCTCATAAGAGCTTGACTACGCGGCGGGCTGTGCAGCTGAACAGAGAAGATATGACTCACTCCTGTAGCCGCATGAGCTACCCAGGCCTCTTGTCTGTCTGCAGATGTGTGGTAGAAGTGGGTGAGTAGGTGAAGGCGGGGAACAGTGACAGCCCCACCACCTCCAAACCTTGCTCCTACCACAACAAGCCCCCCTCTACCAGAATTTAGCTCTTGATCGCCTACCCGAAGCACAAGCCCCGGTTAAAAGTGCACAGCGGTGCCCAGGAGACAAACATTCAGAGCGAGATCACTGCATCCTGTTCTCGCTCTGAAGAACATTTGATGTTGCAGAGGATGCCGAACTGCATCTGAGGCATAAACTTTTCATTTGATAAAACTTTTCACACCGCTGTCCCTCCCCGCCCGCCGCCAAAGGATTTCAAAGGTTAAGCAATACCCAAAAAACCCCGAGAGTTTGGAGTCTCAGCCACAAGGCACTGGTTTATCTAAGTATGCTAGCCTCACTCGTAGATGGTATCCCAGAAAGAGGAGCATGACACAGCAAAGCAAACTGGTGGAACTAAATCCCAAGACACCTATAATTTCCTACAGTTTCAGAAATTCTGATCAACTACAGTATGCTAAGATCTTTTAAAATGTTTCCTTTAGCTTCTCCTCCCCACCACCACCTTTAATAAAATTTATCTAAGTTAACTTAAAAATTATTATTATGAAAACTTCTTCTCTTGAAGGGTGGCTGTTTGGGTGTCACTTACTCAACATCGGAAATAAAGCCATCTGGTGTGCCCGTTACTGCCATCTTCAGATCAAAGGTTAAAAGCAGAACTAAAGACCTCCTTTTACTCACACTCACCTTTTAACGCCAGACATTTCTCTACAGACCTTTCCTCTCTCATCCTCAGTGCAAAGGTTCAGCCTTGGATTTAACTCACAAATGCAGGAAACTAACACTACTCACAGACTAAATCAGCCATGCTCTGTCCCACCAGAGCTTTAAGGGAAAAGGTTTGAACACTTCCTCACTCACCTCTGGAGAACATCTAGCCTCCCTAGCACATTATCTCAAGAGCTTTTACAGTTAATCTGTTACACTTTTGACAGTTAGCTTTGCAAGTATAAAGCATAATCTTAGTATTAGTAATGCCATCCTCAAAAAGCAACTAAGAGCAATTAGCCTGAAAAAAAAAAAAAGGGGGGAAAAGAACGCCAGCCAACGTCTGAAGCTAAGCTGCCTGCCGCAAGTTCTGGATGGAGACAGAGCTCTGTGAAATATTTAAAAGAGATGCATTTACAATATATCAAGTCACAAAGTCAAATTTTAAGTGAGCCTGTGTGATGTGCAAAATATTTGCTAAATAACGCAGCTTTCAGGATCTCAGCACTCACTGGCAGAGTGCACACACAGAGGACGGGGACAGGATGGTCCCATGGCTAAAATAAAGTCAATAATCAACCCTAAGATAGAAACACATCTACATTTATGGTAAGGTTATAGTGATTGGCTGTAGGAGCCACCAGGCATCCAGCCAATTTGCTTTTCCAGTCTAAGGAAATGCTCAGTTTGTTTGAAAATTTTTTTTTTTTCCTGCTGTGAAGAATGCACTGACATCATCAGACTGGGTCTGCTGAACAAAAGCATGGATCCAGGGTTGTGTGAAGAAGTGGAATTACAAGAGAAAGGATACACATCTGCTTCAGCTTTCTTTTTGAGTGGCGGGGACTATTCCCAATTCTCCTTTATCACCTTCTCCAAAGGAGAGCTGCTAGAGGGGACAAGTGACTTGCTATGAGTTTCGGTTTCCACTTTTTTGTTCCACTCTGTTTTGTTCTGTTTCCACTCTGTTTTGTTGCTAGTGTGGGGTTTTTTTAGATAAAGACTAGCATCCATGGCTCCACGGGCCTGTGTATCAGGTCACTATTACTTCAAATAGGAACCCGCTGCATGCCAGCACTCCCTGATCTGACCTGATGTAACACCATGCAGCGCTCTTACAAAGAAGCCCCACAGGGTGTTCATAAACCTCTCCGATCACACGCTGCTTTCCCCACTTCTGTGCTGGTTTATCAGCTTCTCCACCCGCAGAACAGGGTGTTTGGGCCAACACGGTGCTTTGCTCCCACATCATCTGACCGAGAACCTTTCACTATACCACTAACTCAAGCGGTTGTAAGTAGTATCCTGGAAAGGGAAAAGGGTCAACTCAAGTCGTCAGAATCTGGCCATATCACACTGCAACAAAATAGACAATAGTTCCAGTGGCTACAGATCATTTCTAGTCCACCAGACCATAGAGCAAAGGGTGCGGCTGGTGGGTGGAGCAAGGTCACCACTTTAATGTTGCACAGATTTGGAAAAGAAAGGGCAAAGCATTCCACCATAAAACTGTACTCAGTAAGAGCTGATGATTTAAGGACTGATGACATTCCGATCATTTCCCATGAGGGTTACCTGATGCTTGTCATAAGAGTCACAGAACGGAACAGGTTTGAACCAAGGATGAAGGAGGTGCAATAGAGTTGCATGAGTAACTGATTACTCAGTCTAGTACTTGAACCAAAAGTCAAAATTGGGTTGTTCTGAACATACATGTGGGAGGGGAGATGCAAAGCAGAAAAGTAAAATAAAACAAAATGCAGGAAGAAAGTGAAAAAAATGACTCTACTTTGGGCCCTATTATTAAGTGTTTGACCTTTTTTCTCCCCCTTCCCTTTAAACTTCATGTTATTTACAAAATCTCAATCACATAACAAAGTGTTTTACTTTAAGTATCTCCAAAACATATCTTCTCTCCTGTTTTCCTCCTTCTCAGCCAAATCAAGTCATCCAAATACAACAGTTGTGTCCCTTAATCCACATTTTGAGGTAAACCTTATATCTACTAAAAGACAGGGGAGTAAGTCAACATATACAAGACAAGAAAATGCAAAGCTAACAGGAAGACAACTGTAGTGAGGAGTTGATAACTCTTCTCAAATTCAACAGCTCTTACCTTTATTATATTAAGGCACCCCAGTGTAAGTCTTCCATGCAACAATAATCTTCTCATGTCTATTGTAGGTCAAAGGAGAATTTAAGTTTGATGGAACTACTTTGGTTAAGTTACACTACATTAATCTAATTGCCCAATCTTAGTACAAAAGAACTTCCAAATAATTACCAATACACCAAAACAATCCAAACCAAGTATTTAAAAACAAAACAAAACACACACCTGTTTTAAAAACCCTGTAACAATTCAGCAAAGAAAGAAAGCAAGTCAGATCTTGGGCTTTTTCTCCCCCTGTTATTTTCCCCCTGGAATATAAATACGGATTCAACATTTTGAGATGAGACCAACACAATGCACAGGCCTCTGGGGCCTCAAACATTTTTTATTTCACTTCAACAAATTTTTCTTCACCTGGAGAAACTATTCAATTTAGCCTTCTCAAAATCTTAGCAATTCACACGGTCATAATACCCTGGAGTCAGCTTCTTTAGGTGCAAGTAGGCTTTCTGGAGAGGGAAGAAAAGGTTTGATGCCAGTTAAGGCATGAATACAGATGCCAACTCAGCGACTCTCAAAGCCAGAACACTGCGGTCGTGTGCATCCAAAAGTATTCCTTGAGTGTTTTTCCAGCTATCTTGAACAGAGTTTCCTATGACCGGTGCACATACATGGACATAGAACACCAATAACAAGGGAAAAAAAATAATCAAAAGAGCATAGTAATAATCAAAAACTTCGTTTTTGTTCCAAAACCTTACATTTTTAAAGGTGGCATCGCAAAGGACCTAAACAGTCAGTCTCGCGTGTGTTAACTGTTCCTGGAGTTCGATCCCGCCCCAGTCCGATCCCTCTTTGCACGTTAGGAAAGGTGCAAGGCCATCTGCTGGTAAGAAAAATAGTGCAGCGCCTTGTTACCCTGCTTGGCACTTCCCAGCTGACCCCTGAATTAAGCTTTAGACGAAGGGTGGGTAAGGAAAATAGTCAAAGGTGCCACTTCTACTAGCCAAAAAAAGCTGCTGCAACCAAAGGAACAGTGCAAAGATGAAAACACTATTGCCCACCGATACCAACTCAGGACAGTTAAACAACAAATAAAAAGTCCCCCAAACACATTGCCGTCTCCTGGTTTGTATCCACTATATATATAAAAGAAAACTCCCAACAGTTTTTCATTTCAAATATGACAGTGACTCCCTACAGTCATTAGCTACATGAGTTATGACGCCAAATCATATGCACTATTGTTTTGACAAGAATCTGGTGGCTTCTCTCGAAGCTCCCTACCAAGACAAAAACACTCCACCGCAGAACAGATATACGCATGCAGACATCACGCCTCCGGGGGGGGCGGGGGAGAGCATAAACCACATGCACCTAATAGACATTAGCTACATCAGCGGAAGATACCGGATAATTAGAGCAAGAAGCACGCCGAGGTGTTACTGAACGCTAAGCGATGCTTTTGAGGGCCCAGTCAGATCAGGTTTTGGTTTTGGACAAACCACAATCCCCCCAAGTGATGAATTTGGAAACAGCTCTACAGAGCTTTCTGCGGCACCAGCCGGCCAGATCCGGACAACGTTGCTCGCGGTCCTTGCTCCACCCCTACCCGCTCGCAAAGTTCTGCTAAAATTAACAGCCTCGGGTACACACCAATTTGGGTTTGCCCTGTAGGAACTACAGACGTGTAACACAGGCACTGCACCCCCTCGTTCGTCATACTCTGAACTGCCACTGGGAAGGCAACAAGTTGATGGTTAAAGGATACTTTAAAGGCAACATCTCTAAAAATGCATCAGCAGTACATTTAGTTTTATCCAGAAGTGGTTAAAAAGCCAGAAATACTTAAAACAGCATCTACTACTTTGATGATATGAATCCAGCTAATCTGTATGGCAGCTAAGAGCCATACCCGCAGAAAGCCTGAAGCGTTTCTGAAAATCTGAGTCATAAACCACTGAAAAATGGTGTTTAAAATGAAAATGCCAGCTCAGTTGCAACCATGGTTTTCCCAAGGCAACAGCATCGTGTCAAAACTTGAAAGATCAAAACACATATCGATAACTGACACCATCATATTATTTCTAACACTACGGAGGCCAGACTACTAGCACTGCAAACCACTGAAAGCTTGCAGGAAAAAGACGAGTGACTGGAAACAGGTACGAAGTAGAAGTCACAGGCTTGAGCAATCCTTTCAGTAGGACAGCAAGAGGCAGCACCTTCCGCCGCAGTGCATTCAGCCCGAATTCTGAAAGCCTGCGTCACCCCTCGGGGTTCGGGACTCCCTGCCCCAGCCTGTCCTTAC
>NW_010565649.1:0-45485 GCF_000687285.1 Phaethon lepturus
GTGCTGGCCGCGATGGCAGAAGGCGCTGGGGAAGGCGTTAAGTCAAGCTGGGCAGAAAGCCCAGGGCCCTGGCACCTTTGGGCCCTGGTGCTTGTTTGGAGCCCCCAACGCCTGGCCAGGATGTGGGGTTCACTCCAGGCTGAGGTTGGGGCTCACCGCCACGCTGGGCAGCCTCCTATGGAGGGAGTCCCAGGCGGGCGCCTGCTGGGCCACTGGGCTTGCCAAGGGTGATTAACCAGAAAGGGGCGAAGGTTTATCAGGAAAGGCCCTCGTAAAGCAACGGGAGTTAGGTGGTGTCTTATCGAACTATGTTTTACATCAGAGGAAGAGCAGCTTTTGGCCCTATTGAGAAGAACAACCACTGCGCCTGTCCCAGCAGAAAAGCTGGGACAAAAAAAGTCCTTTTCTTAGGGTTTCCAGATAGGGACAACTTCCCATGGGGTCTTCCCCTGCCCCCGTGATTCAGATCCTTTTGAGATGCTGCCTTCTCCCTCAGTGTTGGATATTCTACCACTGTCCTAAACAGCCATTATTAGGACTTTTAGTTTCAGTAATTGTTTGGGATCATTCAAATTTGATACCAGTGCCTGTAACAGCCTCATATAACAAGGTCACATGCCAACCAGTTCAGGCCAAATACCACAACTTGGCCTCAAGCCCAGGGTAAGAGCACTATAACACTACTGCCAGCTGCAGGGATCCTTCCATACCCATCACTGCTTTGTTCTGGGCTACTTTTCACTAAGACATAAGGATAAAACACAGTGCTGTTACTTTTTTTTGCCTCACCAGTGTAAAATAACTCTTCAATGTGTAATTGTGAATGGATGCTGTGTTTGCTTTGGAGCAGTATTTTCCAAAAGTTTTTTTTCCAAATGAGAAATTCATCTCTGTCACATGCTTCTCAGTTTGACTGTGTTGGTGAAGTAAAATACAAAATTATATTTTCCACAGAATTCCCTGTATAGGATTACCACAGGGAAAAAGCCCCGAAGTATTTAAAACAAGATTCTCTGTATGCAGGTCATGGGCATAGCCAGGAATTGGAGGCACATGCAAACTAGGATAGAGAGCACAAATATACAATGCTGAAACAGGAGGTGAGTGCGGATGCATGACAAAAATGAGGAGACAAGGCGGGGGTCTGAGTATGACCAAAACTACAAAGCTCTTGATGTCCATTTGGAAAGGTTCACTTCCACATGTTCCCAGCCCAGGGATTCACAGATTTTTTTTTTTTGGTGTGTTAAGTTCAAATGAACGGCGGTGGTGCAGCCAAAATCCTTTCCACTTGGCAAACAAAATTATATTTCACACTAGGTTTTTAATATAATGTTTCATTGCTTAAAAAAAAAGTAGAGGTGAATGACTAGATCTTCAGTGACAGATTTCTGATGGCAGAGGGCTCTTTGATGTAACATTTGATAACAAGATGTAATGGTAAGATATTGAATCTAAGACAGATTCAAACCAGAAAGGAGGAGCAAATTTTTAAAAAGGGTAGTCAAAATTGATTTTTTTGTGGTGTATATGTCACAGATATTTGCAGGGACAGAACCGTGCAGAAAACAAACCTTCCAGAAGATTTTTTCAGGAATCTTTGCACTTCAGATCTGTCTATTTACACCTAGGTTGTTCTTTATGTGTGTTCTTAGAAAGACAGTTTAGGTTGATAAAGAAAAAACACAGGGAATTAGCTTGCTCTTTTTTAACAGTTTTAGGTTTGCTTACTTGGACAAAAATGCTGTTCAAAAACCATAAAGAAATTATTTTGCAACAAGTTTTATGGTTTGGATGCTGACCAATATTTGACAATTGTGAAAGAAGTAGTTCTGCTTTGAAAGCCACCAATGCACAAGAGGCCTTTGCAAAAATATCACTCGTTGGTTGTTATTTCTTCGTGTGAATGCTGATTTTCTTTTACATGTGTCACCTGTGCTTTGGTTGCTTTTTAAAGCTGTTTATAAATGTCATGGTATCAGTTAATGAGCAAGTCATTTCAGTAAAACCCGAGTTCTGCCTGGTTGTCAAACTTCATCCAAAAGTTGAATTGAAAGTTTCTGAGGTTTAAGAAATTCAGATAAGTTTGTTTCCTTTATTTCTGTTGCACTTCTGGTTTGGGGACAGAAACAGAAGTGGAGAAAAGATATGAAAGTGTCTGTTTTTGCAATATTTCCAGTTTCATTTTACAGGCCCAAGAGATTCAGATAAGCTTTAGAAACCATACAGCTTCTGGAGTAATCTCCCAAGGTAAATAACAGAAGTATTGTCTCTCGAACAAAGTCAACTTGATTAAACAAAACATGTGAGAAACAGGGGAAAACAACAGAAGCAGCAAAAGGGCAACACATCCAGGATTTACCTATGATATGTTTAATGTTATTTTCAAACATATTACAGCCAATCTTTCTTCAAATAAAAATTATAAATTAAATACAACATTTAAAAATCATTACAAATTAAGGTTTCACTGTGAATATTTTCAGAAGTGGATTATTGAACAGGTTATCACATTTAAAAAACTAACCAAAACAAAAAAACCACTATTTTCCAGACGCAAGTGCAGATATTTTCATTTACCTCAAATCAGGCTGCATGTGTCCTACTGAAGTCATCCAACAATTTTGACATCACAGTGAAGAGAGGTTTGATTTACTGATAGCAGGTAGGACGTAGAAAGGATGCTTGAAAAAGTATTTTCTTTCTCCTCTAGCTGAGAACAGAAGGCTCCAGCCTTCACATGAAGTACTCCAGAGAGCTGCTGCAGCTTTCTGAGTCATACTAAACATCCAGTTTTAAAGATATGTGGCAGAATTCTCTGTGCTGGCCAGGTGCAGGTATTCCAGGGTACCTGATCGGTAGCTAGCCACCCGTGAAAGCTCCCGTGTCTTGAACCCTTCATTTTCCCTTTTCTTAAGAATATTTGTTATCATCTCTGCTAAGTCATCTTGTAACCGCTGCTGATTCTCCCTGAAAACAACAGGATGGAAACAAAAAATGCAGTGATTCACATGTTTTTAGTGATCCCCAGATCCCCAGTGGTTTTTAAACATTTCTATCCTATGTTTATCTTCATGACATTCACACACTACTGATAGAAAGTGTGGGCAGAACCAAATTCAGGTTCTGGATTTGGGAATAGAGTTCAGAATTTACATGTGGTTTTTCCAGATAGTATGGCTCACTGTCTCTGCACAGGAGGTCTGTAGCTGTGTCATTACCAACCTTAAAAAAAAAATTCAGTGTCATTTGCATGAAAAGGAAGGCATGAATTGGATTAACTCAACTCAAAATAGATTCTAGCTCTCAACACCATTACTGGTACCAGCACTTCCACGATTCAACTTCAGGTGGCCTTCATAACCAGGTTGCCACCTTTTCATAAATTTCTGCAGCGTGTCTGGCTTTTGCTGGAGTACCCCACATATAACAATTTTAAGGGGCACTTTTATCAGTCACAGCCTATATGAGGAAGCAAAGACAAAGACACCACTGATCACAGTAATCCAGATCAAGAGGTACTTTCAATAGTTGAATTCCAGAAGAACTGACAGTTTAATAATTGTGATAGTCTCAAATGATCATATTAATTCAAAAAAGGAGTTACGAGTTTAGACAAGAGTAATTTCCTGCTCTGCCCAGAGACAAACACTTGTACTATATATAATTGCTTCAAGTTGTACTGAAACACTGTCATTTCAAAGCAAATTCACACTTAGTAAAGAGCCACTGTACACAGGGGTTCAGAGCAGAAAGTGAGGAACTTCCACATTTAGTGAACTTGCAGGAAATAATGCAGTACTCATATGCAAAATACACATTAAATAAATGCAACCAGTTATTCTCACTTCAATTTTACATAGTTTCTCAAAAACAGCACTTGCACTATATCTGTATTTTATTCAATACTAATGCAAAATGATAGCTCAGTTCCAAGATATCAACCTCGTATTTTTTTCTTGGTGACTTATCTCTTATGTATTGGAAAGTAAGCTTTTGTTCAATTTTTAAAGGCTTTATGCCTGCGCAATGCTACAGTAACTTTGTCTGTCTCTTCTAGCAGAATACTGCTCAAAATCCTCAAGTTTCATTCCTCCTACAAATTCCTCCACAAGATCTCACAGGCATAACAAGGTATTACAGAGAGCTGCACATTCAGTTGCAGTTATCCTCTCACTGTACTGTCACACACAGGTGCCATTAGGACTAAAGTTTTGGGAATATTGATGTTTTTCATTTTTCTATCCATCTCTTGCACTTACTACATCAGCAACTTGTCCTTTAAGTCGTATTTCCCTTCCAAGGAAATGAACCTGCTAAGCTCTTATATATACAAATAACCTTCAGCACACATAGTCCCGTGTCATGAATATTTACACACGTTTATGTGCACATACATTGTTAAGCCTCTACCTACTGAAGGCAAGTCTAGTGGTATAAAAAACCCACAAGTGCCAGGGAGAAACAGTGAAGGCTAAAGCACAAAGACTGGGAATTTCTCATCCCTTTTTCACATATAAAAACTATCTTACACAGAAGGAGGTGTTGGGAGATTGTATTTCTTGTCCTCAGTACCCGTCAACCAGTAGGTAATCTCTGTTCCTCTGCCCTAAATATGTATGACAAAGAAGAGAAAGCACAATTTAGGGATTAGAATGCAATTTCCCATAGTTACTTTACTTAAATAATACTGTATTGCACATTGGTGTGTGTGCTTGTTTTCAGTAACTGATGCTCACAGCAAAGGATTAAAAATCAGATGTGAGAAGAATAATGGGGGAGATGCAGCTGCACACCCACTCCCTTGTTGCATGACCTGAAACACACACCACGGGAGAGGTGAGCTGTGCTGCCTGCCATCAGCTCCCAAGTACAGACATCTGCCAGGTATAATAGACTGAAATAAATGGATTGGTAGATAGACAGTCAGATATTGGAGCATCAGCAAATTAACAATAGATTCAGCTTCCCTTCCATCAGATTAATTCACTCCACAATTTTCTGTTACAAATGGTATGCTTCATTTATTCACCACATCTTTACGTTGGTTTAATTTATGACTTAGGGAGCTCTTCGTTGCCTGCATTGTCTTTATAGAAGTGTCTTCAACCACTAGAGACTGCGATACCAATTGATCCCTAGCTGTTAATTAAGTTGCAGGGTACTCTCAGCTATGTAATACCTTTATACTATCCCTCTTCTCTGTGTTCATGCATGTGCATGGTAAAGGTTACCTTCAAGTATGTTTCCCCTCTCACTTCATACTGGAATCGGCAGTCTGTTCTCTTCAGGATGTTAATAGTGGAACCATTTACATGAATCCTTAAAGCTTGAAAATAAAGACACAATGAAAGCTTAATCTGGAAGTGTACCACATAATCATATTAAGTATGTGTGAAAGCTGGTGCTATAGCAGAAGGTCCTCCAATTAATATCAACATAAATTCTGAGAGTCAAATTAATGAGAATCAAATACACTGCTGTACAAAAAATCTGACTCCACTACACAGCATTGTATCTAGGAAGGAATAGCTGGTACAGCCATTGATCTGAAATACAGGTGACTGTGGTATCTGCAGTATTTAGGTGCCAAAAGGGAAAAGAATAATTGGGAGTGTCCTATACAGAGAATAGTCATGTGAAGACATTGGGCAGAAGGAAGACAAACTGGCTCTTGACACAGTTCCCTAATGGTGAAGTTGAAGACATAATTGCTTCAACTTAAAATATACTGTCAGCATATTTACACAACAGAGCTGTAATACAATCCTAGGTCAAACTAAAATCTCCCATTCATAGAGTAAAATTAAATCCTGGACACATAAGTATCATATCTTCCAGAGGAACTCAGCCAGCGAACCAGCCTACATACTCCCCGTTACCAGCACTGAAGCGTGAACAAGGAACAATTCTTCGTTGCCCAGCAGGACAGTGAAACAATTGGTAATCAAAACAAATAGGGCTTCTTAATCTTTAAAACTTCTGCGAGCTGATAATAAGTTGTTCTCAGTTGAAAACAGACACTTCAGTCACAAACTAACCAATAACCTTTGGTCCTGTCACACTGACAGCTAAAATTAAATCCTTACGCAAGCCTGTGGATTCCATCCGCGAAGCTGTGTTCACTGTATCTCCAAACAAACAGTAACGAGGCATTTTTATTCCAACCACACCAGCCGCACATGGACCTAGAAATGGAATGCAGAGAATGAAAAAAAGGTGGATCAAAACACTATTTGGTTGGAAGGTGTCTTGCTGTTGCAGAGCAGTGTGGTACCTGCTGAAGCTCTGCATTCCTCACCAATGACAATACCTTGTACCTCACTTCCCAAAGTACTCCCTTCCACTCCAAACCAAGCCTAGATCTGTTCATCTTGCATAATCCAATAAGCGCATAAAAAGGATATGGCTGCACAGTGTTAATTGTATTTAAACACAATTTTTGTGCAGAAAAAAATACAGTTACTAAATGTCATGTTTGAAAGCAAGAGGAAACGAAAATGAGCCTCATTATGGAGTGGTGCATAGTGGTGCCTCAAAGGGTTTCCCAGTGCCTCAGTCACTTTCACAGATATGCTCCTCCTCTGGCAGCTGGTGTTCAGGTGGTTGTTGAAACAAACAAAAATGCAAAGACAGAATTTCTCAAAGTACTTGGGATCTATCTGCTTGAGCTATCTACAGATTCCCTTTGAGAAAAAATATTTTTATGGGTTAATTAAAACATTAATTCCCACATAGGCATGTGAGAACTTTTGCCTCCAAAAGCAGAAAATACAGGCCTGCATTTTGTGGCTAGACAAGCATATCTGGCCATGGCTGATCTCTGCTTTGGTTGGGAAGGAATGATCTGCGAAGGCTTTTTGATACAACAGGCTTAATCACAGCAGGAAAAATGGCAATTGCTACTGACTTAAGCTATGAATGAATGGGTATGGGCTATTTCACTATAGGGGAGCAAGCCAGTGGCTTATTTACTTCTATTGCTCTTCCTCTAGGTACATTGTTTTCAACCTGATTCTTCATGAGGAGAGCAGTTGCTTATGATGTACTACCAGATCTTCTATGGATGTCTATTCTGTTCAAAAACAAGGCAACAACGTTGTCATTGTTTTGTTTAGCACTACTGTGTACCAGAGTGAATTCCAATGCGAATCCAAACAGGCAGACCCGGCAGATGTCTCAGTTCAAAAGATCCCATAAAGCTGAGGATGTCCAGAGCCATCATGGAGATGTCTACCGCGTGCCGGTTGCCATTCCTTTTTGGTAAGCCACTCACCACCATGTAAGCATCACCAATGGTCTCCACCTGTGGAAACAAAATTTGAACTCACTACCTGCAGGCATAGCAAAATACACATTTAGTTAAAAGCAGAAAGGTTTTATCAGATCCTCTTGTTCGTGAGCAAACATTTCTTTGCTAGACAGCAGGATTGATTAGTTTAAGGTAGCTGACACCTTTTTTGTATATGAATGTTTACAACTGTACCCAGGACTCCAGTTAATGAATCTGTAATCAGCTGGTGTAGAAAATTTGGTACAAGCAGGCACACTGAAAGCATATTGAAATGAGGTAATCTTGACCTGTTTTTCTCTTTTTTGTCTTTGCTTAAAAGGCAGATTCCCAAATCCACCACATCATCCATTTTGATTTACGTGTCCCCTGGTTTTTAACTGAGCAAAACTGCAGAGCTAATCACCTTGTAAACATCATGATGGTCAAGAATGTGGTCAAAGTTCTTGTAGATATCATTCAGCATATCTACCACCTCCATAGGGGTGCTGTATTTGCAGAGTGTGGTGAAGCCAACAATGTCACTGAAGTAGATAGTGACTTCTTCAAATAGCTCTGGCTCTACCAGGCCAGTCTCCTTCAAAGATTTTACTACTGGCCTGTGGAAATAGAGAAGGCAGGAAGACAGATGAGTAGTCTGTGTTTAATATTAAAGGTATTTTTTCATACAACCCAATCATATCATTGCTTTCTGTGTAGGAAACATCTAATAGTTTGCTGAAAACTGCCATTGTAATCACATTTTAGATGCCCATAATGCCTTTCAGCCAGGGACCTCAAAGCACTTACTACTAATTAATGCACTACAGCCTTACAAAATCCAAATGTGTTAATAGCCATGAGGAAACTGAGGCACAGGAAACTGAGCTTCTTGGATTAGGTCAGAAATGGGGATATTGAGTCAACTTGAAAACTGAAATTCTGAAACTTCTACATTCCATGCACACAGTAGGTAAGAACAGACATATTTTTCTGTTTCCCCAGCACAGAACTAATTTCATCCTGATAGTTACATCACCTCATCCTGAGTTCAGGTGAGGTATCATAGTCTGATAATTTTATGGAAGAAAAATCCAATACCATGACAGCCAGTATCTTTTCAGAGGGACCTTAATTTTCTTGCATTTCTAAATCCAGGAAAAAAACTGTTCCTAGTGGAGATATTAGAAGAGAATAACAGAAAGAGACCCAGAAAATTACAGCTGTTGTACAATGCTGTGTTCCATCTACAATGAGACAATAATAGAATGGTAGGAACAACAAAGAGTGGAAAGAAAAGTGGATTCCTTGTCACACAGTTGACACAGCCAGATCATTTCAAATTTTCCACAAAACTGGATTGAACAGATACCTTTTTTTAAAGATGAGTTATAAAATCAATACCCTGACTACTTAAGTACTCCTGAAACTAGTAATGACATACCAGGATAGTTTTACTATTCCAAACGTATGCAATACCAAAATTACTGGTATTACCAATATTATAGTATCAATAATAATAATCCTATACCATACCCTGAAGCATCCATCTATCCCAGTCTGGCCCAGTATGGCCCAGCCTACCTCAGCCCCTCTGTTGCATTGCTAAACCCCAGCCTGAAGTTAGACTGCACTCCTGCTCTCCAGCTGGAGACAGTCCTTCTACCTAGCAAGGTGCTGGAGCAGAACAGAGCTCTGTGATGTGGGATCACTGTAGATCTATGTGTTCCCAGGAAGGCAGTGAAAAAGAGGTTTGTGCTGGAAAGGGAGATCCTGTGCATGAAGAGAGGTTGAGGAAGATAATGGGTCCCAGTACCATCTTGGCATGAAATTCCACCATAGGATGGAGACCCTAGGGACAGCTGCTGCTTCTTTCTTCCCTAGCAGGATCAGATTAGGCGGGGGGAGATAGAAGATTAATATTAATCCCAACACCCATTCTCCAAGAATCAGTTGATATACGTAAATAAAATGCCAGTGAAAATCCTCCTGGCCAGTTACCTTGGAAGTAACATGAAATTAAGCCTGTCTGCTCTGTCTCGCTCTGCTTTGTATAGCTCTGTCCTTTCCTCCACGAGGTGCTCCAGGTTCCGGGAATACAGCTGTAGACGCCGGATCAGGGTATCCATGTAGCTTTCATTGGTCTGGCCATGGTAGTTACTGCGAACAACAGAAATCAGGAGCCAACAAGAAAGATTGATGGAAGCACATTGTTGAGAGAAGCAAAAAAGAGGCAAAAAGGAGCAACGGAAAACCTTTTCAATGTTTGACTTCCATGTAGTTAGAATACAAAGTACCTCAAGTGCATCATTCTTTTTCTTGCTTGTAGGGCTTATGTATATGAATTGAGAGTCTGTGATCCACTCTTGTCACTTGGAGCTGGTAATTCTTAAAGCACCCTTAAATCACTTAGCCCTGCTAATATTGTCAGCTCCAGGTTACCTTGGGTAATCCATGAACATTCATTTGTAAAAAGCAAATGGCAAGCTCAAATCCTGAGAGGAAGCTAAAGATAGTAAGTATAAAATTGCATATAATGTTTAGACGGGGACTTCAGCCAGAAAGATTAAAACAATTTGGGGCTGCCTGCGTACAAGACAGAACAATTCAATGGAACAATTAGCAGCCCCTGGGCTAATTGTGCTCACAAGATCCTGCAGACTCCAGCCTACTAACTCCTGGAAGCAGAAGTGTGGTGACACGAGCCACTCGTAACCCCTGTTTGTCTGGGCAGCCTGCACTTGCCGAAGCAATCTGAAAGTAGATGGGGCCAGGCTGACTGGAAGAGTCAGATTAGTATCTGTACCCAACAGGACTTTAAAACCACTGTTACTTTAAACAAATCTTTATGTCAGGGATGCACCATCTTAGACCCTCCCATGAGGAGAACACCATGTTGCATGTGGCAAGAGGCCACCTCTTTGCTTTTGTAGGATGGAGGCTTAGGAGTTGAACCAAGATGTCTTTCCGTTCAGCTGCAGTAAGATTATTCAATTGATACGTTCAGTTATGCATAGTAGAGTTGTCCTTCTGCTCATGTAAAATGAAAAATTATTATGTAAGTACTGTTGGGGTTTGTTGAAGAGGAGATTTAAAAACTGGGAAGCAATTTCCCAACAGAAGTGATGAAAAGTTCACTGTTTGGACATGGAAATAATTAATTCAGACTAAACTCTGTAGAAAAAATGCAGCATTGGCCAGGTGAAAGGCCTGTATAAACCCACAGGGTTTATCCAGCTATGGCCCTTATTATCCCACAACTTTATAACAACAAAACCCTGTAATTAATACTTCTGGTGAGTTACAATCCAACACTTCTAGTCAGCTTAATTTGGGACCATTCAAACTCATTTATGGCACAACCCAGCTCATCCAAACTTTCAAATCATCCTCCAAACATTTATGTGCACTCATTTCCCGAAACTTTGACGACATGAGTCACCATCCAACTCTTGACTAGAGACATCTAGTCAAGGGGGTGAATTACTTGAATGGTTTAACTCTCTAATTATCCAGCTTACTACTTTCACAATGTACTAATTTGAGGTATGGTGATTGTCTTACCCTCACTCAGCTAATACATACATAGATGCTCATGTGCATACATCTACGTATACACATGCACGTGCTCACCTACTTTTCTGCCAAAGAAAAAAAGAGGATCTAAATGAAGACACTCAGTTTTTCCACTGACTGAATCATAATCACATCAGCTTACATACTTAACAATATTAGTTTTCTAACACTTAGGAGGAGTTTGGACCATCTTGAAAAAACAGAGCCCCTGCTGCTCACCTGAATATTTTAGCCAGAGTACTCTCAATTTTCTTAAAGTCAGGCCTCTTCTCTGGATCTTCCTCCCAGCAGCTCTTCACTAGTGTATACACCTTCAAACAAAAATTTAAGGAAAGTCCACCTGAGTAATGGATATAGAAGGATAATGGTGCTAAACAGGACTAGTTCATTAGGGAATTTCCGGTTACTCTTGACCAGCAACACATTAAAATGTGTGACTAGCTGTTTTGAATCTATGGTTAGGACACTCATTGCAGGCACCTTAAACTTAACTCTGTGGTGACTAGTGACATGATCTTAACTTGAATTTTCAATACATAAATGAAAGGCAAGTAAATGATCCAGTCTTGCAGCCGGTGCCAGATACCGTTATCGACATGGATGTAAATGCTGTGGTAATTCCATTGGTATTGCCAATATTCTGAGTTTGGGATTTTTGTGAAACTGGTGGTTCAGCCAGAAAGAATGAGATTCATTGCTGAATATGTTGATGTCTGTGATACAGACATTTTCAGCTGAACAAGAAGCCTTAGGGTCTATATAGTCAGTGGAGAGAGGTATATTTGAGGTGTGATTCATCCCATCTTAAAGATGTTTAAAATCGGTCAGAAGAGTGGCACCATATAAGCATCCGTTTCTTTCCAGTGAAATAATTTTCATGAGTTGTATTTCATTTCACTGGTAACAGCTACAGAATGCTGTTTTTTCCCATGAGGTTAGGGCATTTGGCATAAAATGTGCATAGCTTTTATCCTCCCATGATCATGAGCTCTAATTTGGCCAGGACTTCCACCCTTCACCCAGAAAATGGCTTAGTTAATTATTAGCTTACTTCCATCTCTCTTTCTCCCACTGTTTCCAAGGACAGGTCTGGTCGGAAAGGCTTCACTCCTTTGCCGCTCTCCACTCTGTAAAGTTTCTCTAACATGGGAAAAAGATGGAAAGTTTTAAACAAAAAAACATAAGCACATTCCTTGTGGATAACATCCTATGATGTTATGAGTTAGTGTACAAACAGAAGCCTTGAAGACAGTTCCCTCATTTTGATGTGCATTTCAACTTTGGAGCTTTTCTAAATATATGGCACAGGATCAAAACAGGCTGGCTTGAAGGCCCCTGAAAGCAAAATGAACAGGAATGTACATGAGTATTTATTGGTCACGGTAGACATGGTTATGGCATCTTCCCAAATGAACGTTAGGCATTATTAGTGTGCCTCTCAGCATGAAGTACAGCTGCAGTAAAAAACAATCTGAAAAGCCCATTGCGACTTGATCAGGAGTGTGGTGATACACAACTCTCATCAGAGCAGTTCAAATCGTCCTGCAGATGCTCAGCTTCCTTGAAACTAGGCTATTACTGTATACGGTTTAAAAACATTGCATTTGTTAGCTCATTTGTACTCTTATTCATTAAATCTGTTCTATGAAAGTTATTCAGATTCTGAACATATGAGAATGCAGGCTGTGTTTGCACAACTCGATTTAAGCACAGTAAGTGAGAACTAAAGCAAAAAATATCTCTCTCTGTCCTTCTCCTCCAGACCTCAAGAGTTCCAGAGGGAGGGAGTTAAAAAAGAGACGCAATTTTTCACCTCTGAGGGAGAGAAAGAGAAACTGAAAGGGATCCGTGAACACATGTGAAACATGTTTATTAATAATGTCTGATTATATTTGGGAGACAATTTTACTGAAGAAAGCATATAATGAGATGAGGAAGGTGTGTAATCGTGACAGTATGTGCAAGTCTAGAGAGCTAGGGATGCCTAAGCATGCCCAGCATGCATGATCACCCTAAAAAGATGCAGTAGTTTCCAGCTTTATGGTACAGAAATTACAGACTAGTGAAGGAGCAGGAGACTTCAGTCTCCCAAATGCTATGGAGTGGAGAGACTGCTAAGAAGTCTTCTGTGACACAAGAGACACAAGAATCTATGTAAGCCTCATGTCTGCAAGAGGAATGTGTTGGATCTCCATGCTGTGCACAACCTGAGAGTGGAAAAATAGCAACTACTAGCAGCAGTGCAATTAGCCAGTGCCAGAAAATAGTGGAACAAGGAGGCAGCTTGAACTGAGCATTGGTACATGACAAAATTTCACAGTCTTGAGCAGTGAATGAGGTGTTTCTGCAGAAGAGTGGAGCAACCAGCCAGCATTAACAGCTGTCTCAGAGAAGTCAGTGAAGACGGCTATGACCTAGCTGCTTCTGTACATTAGAAATCCCGTTCTGTATGCCCGTTGTCTTTGTGGGACTTCCTTTCTCTCATTAGTAGCAATATGATTGTATGTTAAGTTCATTGATACATATTTGCAGGTTGATAAAATTGGCTCACTGAAAACCTGGAAGTTTGAATTTAATTTTCCTAAGTCAGTGGATGGAGGCTAGGTACATGGTTTTTTAAACAACTCTCAACATCTGAACATAGTCCTTGCTGCTGCCAATGAAATCCTGGAGAAGCCATTTTATCAATTGTCCTGAAATATCAGTATTATGTCTTCTAACTTGCAGAGATTAACTTCTGATAGTTTAGCCATTGACAGACTTTCTGCAGGAGACTTAAAAAACAAATCAATCTAACATGCAATGGGGACATTTCTTTACCCATTAATATTGACTGTAATTTGATATTCTTTTCCCTCTTTTTATCTTAGATATCTGTAAACTAATGGTAGCCCCAAGTTTGAGCTACTGTCATCCAAAGTTAGATGACGCCAAAACCAAAATTCAAAGGTGTTTGAATAAGTATGGTCCACCCACTTGCTGCCTCATCTTGGCTAATGAATGAATCCAGACATTTAAATGAGGAGCCACTTCAGCAATATATAACAACACTCATTCTTCTCTGTTACACAAAATTTGATGAATTGCTGAAACTACGCTGAACACATTTACTCAAATTGCATAATCAAAACTAAAGAATAATACAGAAGCCATCAGATCAGCAATATATATCTTAGACATCTACTAACATTTTTAAGAAAAAAGCTTTGGGGAGAAAACAATCTCCTCACTGAATGCAAAACTTAAAATCTCAACTGAAGTTTACAAAGCAGAATTTTTTTAAGTTACCCTGAATCCAGACTTACCAAACCAGCTTCAGACCCAGTAAGTTTATTGCTGTCTTACTAAACATGCTGATATATGTGACCACCTCCAGCAACAGCACCTAGAGGTGCTAAAAATTCTTCCAGTTGGATGGATTAACCTAATGTTATTTGAAAGGGACAGCCTTTCTAAAATGACAAAATGCAGTGTTAAGAAACAGGTCAAACTTAAAACAAGGAACCAGATTGTGACTATGACAGCCAGGATCAAACACAGAGCAGTGAGGATGCCACCACATCTCAGAACAGCCCAGAAACACTGTCTGAGGCTAACTTAATAACCATTAGCATAACACAGAAAGGCTGTAACTGCTGAACAGTTAAAAGAATGTAGTTTGCTATGGATTTGCTTTGCAAGTCAAAATGAGCAAGGAAGAGCATTGCTCTTACCGTTCTCCATCTATTTTAGTGATATTTGTAACATCCTTGCATTCATGAGGATTGTACCTGCCTCTTTCCAAGAAAAAGGAATAGAAAGACTTTTATTTTCTCTACCTTATCTTAAGCATGGAGTTCTGAAGAGTTTGCTTGAAGAGGAACAGGCATTTCTAATCTCTTCTAGGTCTACATTTATATTAAAGAGTTGGTGATGTGAAATACTGTGTTTCCCCAAATATGAACATAGATTTGTGATAATGTAGGATGATGAACATGCCCCAGAAGTTATTTTCAAATGTAACTCAGGAAAAGAGCTATTAGGCTGTCCAGCTGCAGCTTTAGATGTTTTAACAAATGTGAGGCAGGTCTATCAGAATGACTCAGAGGTAAAGGCAATGTCTAAACTTGTTGTTGGCAACTGCACTAGGAAAACCCCAAACCCACACATGCTTTTATGTCAGTTCTAATATATAATAATGCCTAGATTCTGGGAACTGGGATTGACTGGGCTGTTAGCCAGTCAAAGGCAATATCACAAAATGCACAAAATAGGGTTTAATGGATGCACTACAGGAGGAGATGCTTTTTCTGACAGAAGTTAAATCACTAAAGTTACTTTTGATAGGCTTGAGTAAAGTCCGAATTGACAGTTTTTAAATGCCAACTGTTCTTGTGTCATGCTGCTGAGTTTTTGTTGATCTGTGTTGACATTACTGATTTACGATGCCTAATAAGAGTGAATTATTATACGTTGTGCACAACTCATAATAGAAAAACCTTTGTGGCCTTTAAATGTTACAGTAAGTCTGGAAAGCATCGTATAATGTTAATTTCTGTAATGCTGTGGCCAAGGTGAGGAGGGAGGAGAAAGGGCAAGAAAACTCAATGCAAACTTTATTTACAGAAAAACTAAGGACACTTGCCCCCCACAGTGAGATCCTTCAAACAGGCTATTCATTCATCACACAGTGAAAGAAGCAGCAGTTCAAGCAGCTATCGGAGACAGTGCCTTTCACAAAACGTGGAGAATGGGCCAGCTACAGCTACACCATCCCAGAAGGCTGCAATGGGGGAGAAATTTGTGCATTTACCTTTGTTGTCCCAGCAGTGTCCGGTGTAGAAAGTTTCCCTGCGTAGGATGATTTCTTGGGCAATGATCCCGTAGCTGTACACATCACCCTTCTGAGATACATCAGCATGACGGAGATGCTCAGGAGCTGTCCACAGGTCTGAAGATGCAGATGACAACGGGCAATGAGGTAAAGGGGGAGGGGAGAGAAGTAATTGAAAAAGGGTGATCCTTCACAGAGCATACATTGGCTGTAGTGAGATTTCCTTTAACTCTTTCCATGTCAAACCCAGAGACCACTGGTACTGTTTATTTCCTATTTTAGCATTTTTCTTGAGAAGCTGACATCAATACAGGTTAGATAAAGCTCTGATGTGGTAGTTTTCAATTGTCTGAGATTTGCTGACCCTGCTGTTTTCCACTGTAGATGCAGACCCTCACACCTCCAGAAAAGTTATGGTTATAGGCAATGAACTTGCTTTTCTTCGCTACCTTTTATGAGCTTCTTAGAAATATATGCGTATAAAACCAAGGAATGCCAGTGTTATAAAAAAAAAGCTCAGCCGTAAATTATTGAGCTAGATGTATGGAGGTTGTTATACAAGAAGTCAAATGAGAAGACTGTAATATTTCCCAGCAGCCTTGATATCATGAATCTATTGAAATAATTCTCAAGTGCTTTTGAGCCTGACATAATATTACCTGCTCATAACCACTTTCTTTCTACAGATATTATTAATCTGTATTTCTAGTGCAACAAGAACCATTCTAACTCAAAACCAGAATGCTGCCATGGTATGACAGTTTGTTATGACATGCTGGTGATGTATCATAACAGTGACCTGGACACAGTGACCCTGAAGACAGTGTTACAATATCACGCTACAACATCCAGCCACAATGACTCTGTAGATCTCTTGTGAAACAGTAAGTTTTCTTCAAGGAAAGAAATCTAGTAACCATAAATTTTGAGGCTGCTTGTCAAAGCATTCATCTTATGAGCAATGAAAGAAGAGAAATACATTACAATGTAATAATATGATTTTAAATATTAATTTCATAAAATGAAGAATGAATAGAGCATTTACATTCACTTCTCATACTTTTTTTTTTGTTCTTATTGATACTCTTGCATGTTTGTGTCTGAACGTAAAAATTTTCTCTCAACCCAGTTGCACAGTTTCTTCTCAGATCGTATACTACAGTTATGGCACAGTGCTGTGCTTATTATACCCCAAGCTCTACTACACAGATTCAGATGACATAATTTCAGGTGGGCTGGTCTTTTCACTCAAGATCAAATAAGAAGGAAAAGATGAGTAGAAAGGAGTGCTCTATTTTACAGAAATGTCATATGAATATGAGATTACTAAAAAAAATTTTTAAAACACTGTTGAAATTATTCCAATCAGATTGAATGCATATTACTAGATTCCTGTCTAAGGCATGAAAAACATTAAGGTTATCATTGCCTATCATTACAGATTTTTTTAAGGATTATCGCAGTCATAACTGTTAATGTTTAGATGTGCTAACACGTGCACCTGATGAATGACATGTGGTACTTAACTAACTTTTCTCTTCACTCAAGTTCAGCATTACTCATGAATAGAGCTGTTTGCATGAAGGCCTTGAATGCTGAAAACATTTCTTGCATCTCAACCACATGTGAAATCTCTGTTTTCTAAACTATAAGCTGAAAATTCATCTTTCCTTCCCTTCCTACCTACACTGCCTAATTTCTTTCTCTACCTGCTAATAATTATCTTTTATAGTGCTATTTAAGTTAAGACACTGTTTTCAAATATCATTTGTATGATGAAACAAAAAATGAAACAAAATCATATTGTACATTTTGGACTGTGTACAAGATGTCATTAGGTCCTACTGGCCTATGAATATGAGAAAATTCCATTGGGTTGGAAACCATGAAGGAGAGTCCAATTGGGTACTGTTTTTACCTTTCCTTGGAGGCAGAATTGAAGTACAGCCAAAATCAGTGATCTTCACTACCATGCGACTGTCTACTACACAGTTTGTAGATTTGAGTCGACCATGGACTTCAGTTTTGCTTGAGTGCAGGTAAGACATCCCCTGTGGTTGATAATAAAAGAGGAAGAAAGCAAGACTCTGTGAGACACTCAGCTGTTACCAGGCTCAACAAGAATGTGAAGTATTAATGTAATATCTGTCCAAGTAATTAAATGGCCTTCATCAGCAATGGATATGCATAAATCACAATTCCCTGTCATCAAGGGAAACAAATATTATTTTACAGAGGAGACTTTCCAAGATGACAGGAACAGTCAATGTTAAGAAATGAGGAGATGGATCATTAGAAGGATCATGTCATGAAAGACCATCCTTCCTTTTAGTTAACAAAAGTCTGACATAGCATCTTGGATTTTGATAAGATTAGAACACAATTAAGGAATTAGGAAGATTTATTTCCTCCCACAGAATTTTTTATTTAACTTGCAATAAAAGCTTTTTTGGTAAATTTAGTACAGATTTGTTGGAATATTACACAAAAAAAAGTGCTTCCAACTACATGTTCATCCAACGGATACCACAGGTGTGAGAGGGATTTCTCTTTATGTCTATATCATCTTTCAAGATTACCATACACCAGAAACTTCATTCAGAAACATTGCAGCACATCCTCTTCTGCAAAACAGGGGGCTAAAGCGGTGTCAATGCAGAGAGTGTTAGATGATGCACTAAGGCTTATTTAAGGCAGGAGGTCAGATTACACAATCATAAAGGTCTCTTCTGACCTGACTGATTATAGTTTTCTCTGTACTAGTCAATACATATCAGCTATCTATGAGCTGAACATGGAAGTGGGCACCATGAGGACCGGCCAATGCAGTTTCAACTATATTTCCCAAGATTCAGACTCTTGACTCACAACATGGGTGTACAAAGGTGTGTAGTTTGACCTTTTTTACTTATCACCTCTGAATTTATCTCATTTAGTCTAAGACACTTGAATATGGTGCAATACATAAGAAGGGGCCAGCACTGAGGCATAGCAGGAAAAGAACATTAGTAAGTGGGCGTAAACTGAAGAAGGGAGTAGGTATGCTAATTTGCACCCTCTTGCTATTATTTATTCTGTTTTATCTCTCTCTTCTGAACTACTTAAGCTCACACCTACTTATAGGCTACTGCTGGTTGGTTTTCTTCCTATAGTCCTCTTTTCTGTAGCTCGGTATATGAAGCACAATCTATATTCTGTGGAGGCCAGAACAGGTACATCATATCTGTTTAGTTTCTTCTCTAAATGGTCTTCCACTTAGACTCCTATGTGTATAGCTCATCCTCTTGTATGTCAAACTGGTAGATAGACTTTAATCAGGGTTATGTAGCCCCTGTGGTCATGAATACACTGTATGACATGCTGGGTTTTCTCTCCCTTGGTACCCGTATTTGGGAACAGACCAGAAAATGCTACAAGAGATCACTGAGACGTAAGCTGAGTTTTGGGCACAGTAGATGTATGTCTGAGACACAAGCAGCCTGCAAGAGATGCAATCCTTGAAGAATGTTGTTGGACTGGTTATCCTGGACCTATCTAGACCATGCCAAAATTTACAGAGACTGTGTGCACACTATATCCAAGGAATACATTTCTTGATTAAGCCGCTTTTATCATGCAGCCCTGATGTTACTATCCAGGATGTTTTGCCTGCTTTTTGTTCTATTTCCTCCAGCTGTGCCTTCTTCCAGCACCTGCTTTCATCAGCCAGGAAATACACCCATTGCTACAGCAGAATTCCTAATCAGTTTCAGCATCAAATGGCAGACAGAGGTAATTTTGATTTCCTTATACCAGGGCATTCTTGTTAACAATTTCTGGAGGCAGAAGTCCTATAAATGTGCCTGATAACATTTTCCTCTTTGCTCCCATCTATCCTATGCACCTCCCTGAAAACACAGAACCTATTAAGAACCCACAATGTGATTTTCAAAATTTATAATGACTTTCAGTGCAGTACTCTTAAATCCTTGTGGCATTCTTGTGACCTCTGCTCTGAAGCTCTGAAGCTTTAGTTCTGACTGAGAACCCTTTTCCTGACACAGTGCAAGAATATTACAATCCCTTGCACAATATCCTGCAGCAGCCCCTTATTTAATAAACAGTGTTGCAACGACAGTGTATGCACTAACAACTGCAAGGCTTGATTACTGCAATTCCTTCTTAGCACACCTTTCATCAGAGCTCTTTGATCACATGTAACCAAATCCGTGTAGCTACAGATGGTGCCATCAGACCTAGAGACAGCAAAGACAGAAAAGAAAAGGGGAAAAAGGGGGAAAAAAAGTAAATGTAGCCAGTTCAGGGCTTCCCTTTTGCTTACCCCACCTCCTCTAATGGACTAGGGGATGCTCTAGGAACAGTCACTGCTTGGCTAGCTGTACCAGGCAATAGAAATGATACAGCCTCCTCTGTTCAGAAACACTGATGCAGCAGCTTCTGTGCCAGATGAAGAGTAGGCAAAGTATGAGGAGTATGGTGTGGAGAGGGAGGAGCATATCAAAATGAAGGCAAAGGAACTGCAGGAGCTAGTCATAGGGATTTTAACAGCCTGGGGAGCTGGGGCTGGACTTGAAAAGGGCAAATGCTAGGATGAGAGGAACTGGAGCTGAAGGGCTATGAAGTGAGTTATGTAAAGCAAGAAGCCATTCAAGTAAAAATAGACAGGGTGCCTGGAGGTTGGGAAGCTGTGGTTTGTGAGAAGCAATACAAGAAGTTCATTGAAATGTCTAGGTCCCAGAGGCTCCACCACAGCACCAGGTCAAGGAATAGGAGAGACTGGCAGATCATCCAAATGACAGTAAGTTTCCTGATATTCCTAGGTACATACAAGTTTTTAGGAAGATCTTGTGAACCATCTCTACTAACATGGCTAATAGTGCTCAGGAGTCATTCCACAGAAGAGATGCGGTGCACCGCCAATCCTCAGACTCCACGTCCCGTCCCCATTACCAATGGTGCGGTGAATTGGTTGTGAAGTCCTGGTCCCAGTGCAGTCACTGGGCATTTGGTTGCTCCCTTCAGAGAGACTGAGATTTTCTTCTCCTTCTCATAAACAGAGACAGTACTAATCACTATTTTCTTAGGAAACATCTGAAGGTGAATTGCAAAGGCTTAAAAAATACCCTTTTTTTCAATATGCTATAAGGAGCAAGGGAAACTCCACTGCTGCTATTTAAAATGAAACTTAATGCTAAATGTTAACTGAACTTGAAAGTCATTAACAAGGCCAACAAACTGTGACAATTTGGATTAAGGGGGCTTTAATAACAAGCAAGATTTTCAATATCTCTTTAGAACAGACAGTGGAGTCATTCATCGTGGAGACCAAATCTGAACTGATGCATGTAGGAAAATGAGAGGACTGTCCAACTGCAAACCAGCCATAGGAAGAGGAGAGCAGTTGAGCACTGGCAAAAAAGCAGAGGTAATTCTCTACATTACCTGCAGAGGTATAATGAATAGTTATACCTGTGAAATATAAAGGCTCCTTAACTACCAGCTAAACAGAGACAAGTCTCTAATGTAGACTAGAATTTCCTTTACCATTCATATTGAGTCCTCCTGCCACAAGGACCTAAGATGTAAAGATTTGTTGAAAGGTACCGAAAACCAATCTTTGTTTCTGTACAGGATGAATTTCTTTCCTCTCGTACTGCCTGAAGTAGATAGCTCTATTTTCCAGTTTTTCACTCTAGTGAGTGAGAAAATCAGAATGCAAAATAAACAATTTATTTAGAAAAAGTTTATCCTGCCTCCAGATACAAGCTGGAATAATGCCATCATTTTGAAAAACAACAGTATGCCTTTATATGCCTCACCTGAGGCCTGACAGCAGTGTGTTTTGTAGGTCTTGTGACTGCACAGGTCCTACTAATCAGAGCCACTGGTCAACAGATTGTAACCCTCTGATCTTTGGGTCACATTTCTTTGGGGCATACTTCGTTTGTTTGTTTATAAATAGCCCAAAGCCAGCTCTGTCTCCCCATTTCCCCCTTCAATTCAAAAGCCACTGTCTCCTCCTACCTCATACACCTATTCCCAGAGGAGGAAAGAGTAGAAAGGCTTACATCCTCTAGGAAGGAAAGCAGAAGACCCTGAGAGCTGCCCTTCTCCAGAGGATTCATTTTGCAAGACAGGACAGGTTGATCACCATTGCACTGTCAGCAGCCCACTTACCTTGGCAATATCGTACATGACGGAGATTTTAAATTCCCAGTCCATGAATGTGCCATCAGGGTAGGAGATTTTATCATTTAAAACATCCTGTGAAGAGAAGAAAAGAGTGGTTCTAAACTGGATTACACAGGCTTTCAACCAGCGACTGTAAGAGTTGTTTTTTATAGGGAGTACATGCACTAGAGCAAGAGTATACTCAGAAAACAGGGAATATGAAATATATTTTAGGTATACAAAGAGCTAGAAAATTGAGGGCTCCAGAAAAGAGGGGTTTGGGTAAATAGTGACTTTGCTTTTAAAGCTGAGTCTTTAATAGAGCAAAAGAGCTGAGACAGAAATGGGCAAGGTGTGCAAGAGGAAGAGAAAGGAATTTCTGTGGCTTGTGCTCACAGTCCATTTCCTACCAGTTTACTCATGGCCTTATAAGTTCAAAGTAGACTATTCCTTTATCTTAAGTGCCAGTTATTTACAGTTCTTCCAGCCCCTATGATTTCCATTGCTAAAAGTAAACCTCCATGAGTATGCCTGTTTACAAGAGAAGAACTAGAGATAGAGCTGTTGTTTTGCTGCCTTGCTGTGAGTTTGTTCCAGAGACCACTGCTACTGATGAGTGCCTTTGTTTGAACTCAGAAGCAGAGACAATGTGTGCCTGCAGAAGAGCTGATGCCACCATTACTTCATGATTAGCACTGAAATAATATTGGTAGTAATAAACCATAAGTCTTTCCATAACTCTTGCCAGGCATCAATTTACCATTTCTTTTTATAAACACAAATGAAGGGCTGTTGTCCCTTACAGCACAGGATTTGCCATATTCCAGCCTCAAACTGTTTGTCCCTTATTAATATGGAATATATTCTTTTGTCTATCCTTTCACACTCTGGGGTCACTGTGGGGTCCACAAGGGCATCAGCAGAGACAACAGCTACAGCTTGGAAAATAAAGAAAAAGCTATATGCTTTTTATATAGCTTATTATATATTTTTTATATAGCTATATGCTATATACCTATATGCTCCCAGTTAGGGGACACAATACAAATACTGGCTGGTGGTGGTTGGTGCCTGGACAGAGCTCTGCCTGTACTTTTCCTTGCTTGCACGTCACCTCATCCTCTGGCTGCTGAGAACAATCAAACTGATGGCAGCTGTGGCAGTAGCTGGGGAAGGCTGGAGAGAACCGAGCAAGGAAGGGGGAACTCGGAGTCGGAAACCTGCCACCACTCGCTCAGTCCATGGCTGCTGCATCAGGGCCGGACACATAGGGATGGGGATTTTTTTTCTTACTTTGAACTTTGATAATTTGGGGGTGGAAGGAGACCTGCAAAATTCTTTACCCGCAGAGAACCTCTTTCGCAGTACTCAATCACCCCAAAGATCATGGTATCTATCTTCACAGTGCCATAGAACTTGGTCAGGTTGTAATAATCAATCTGTAGGAGCTTGAGAAAAAACATTGCATCTATTTTTAAAAGCAATCATTGTCAGTACAGAAACACAGGTCAAGGATACTTGTGTGATGTGGCTTTTTAACTCGGGCCCTGATAAGATGTATGAGTTTCCTTTAAACCAGTGTGTAGGAAAGCACTGAGTGAAGCACTTCAAGATGTTTGTCATTCCAGAGCTTTCTGGATTAGGGAGATAAGAGTAGCTGCAGTAGGATACTGCAAGTTAATTCCAGAGCCCACTATAGTCTCCATTATTGCTTCTCTATTCAAACCTCCCAGTTGACCAGAATAGCCATTATGAGTGACAGAATGTTGTGAATTGGTCAGTAAATGAGCAATTAATAAAAATTTAATGATGCTGCATGATATTTATTTATTTCTCCATTTATATAGATAACTGTATTTTACTTTGAGATATTTTTAGAGCTTCTTGAATTCACAGTATAGCTGTGTTGTGTAAAAAGGAAAACTATTCATTCAAAAAAGATGCAGTACCACAGCCAAATTAATCTCTCATGTTGGAAGAGTCTGTATGCACAAGTCAGCAGACAGTTACTTATATTTAAAGAGCTGCACTTGGCATTCAATAATAAGATTTAACTACAACATTCTACTACTAATGAATTTGCATGATGTGAGCAAAAAGAGTGCACTGCCTTTTAACATCAGCTATAAAAATGTATTTAGCAAGGCCATATGACAGACCATGTATTACTTCATTCATCCTCAGCTTCACTGGCATACAATTCAGGCTCTGAACTGGTGATGAGATCACACACACAAAGAGAAAGTTCATCAAGCAATATACTTTGAGGAACTCATTACCCATCCACCTCATAAACATGCACAAGCATATGGCTGTTGAAGCTGACAGCGGAAAGCAATGACTTCACTCATAGGCTCCATCCCACCCTGCAATGTCCAGTTGCTACGTGCAACAGTTACCTTGTTCAGTTCGATTTTTTGCTTCTCTGAGAAATTACCATCACTGTTTTTGAGATCCTTTAGGATTACCACCTGAAGAAAAAATAACAATGGGAAAAAAATCATAGGTTTAGTACAAGGGCAATTCATCCTTCTTTTCCAAGAAATGTCCATACAAAGAAATACTTCAGAAATGTCTGCCTACTGCTTTGCTGTTGGAGTGTCAGTTAATCAGCTAATAAGTAACAGAGTTACATTTCCTTTAAAAGATTTACCTGGTAGATAGGAAATAATTAGAACTGTCAATTATGCAAATTTTAACTCAACACAAATATATCTCAGTCAGGCAGATAGCTGTGCTGAATGTACAAGAATTGCCATGTAAATGGCCTGTCCTCCCTTAATCCGTTCATCTCCTCGGTACCAAATTGTATCAGATTTCTGGTCCCTCCATTTCTACTTCTGCGCCTCTTGACTAGGCTAGGGGTTCATGGACTCTAATATTTTGCTTCCCACCAGTAAGCAACATGCAAAACACCTGATAGGGAATAAATGGCTTATTCCTTTCATAAGATCAAGCTATTTTGCAAGGTCGGGAGAGGTGGAATTGTCTCTGGAGAAGAACATCCTACTCCCTTGAAGAGCCCTCCTAAGGGAGGGAGCATGGACACTGAGGTCAGGTTACCTTCTTGTCATATTTGCCTTGGCGCAGTCTCTGGGTGGTGTCACGTCTCTTATCTTCATCAATCTGAGAACAAAGAAGAATAATTAACTTGCAATTATCACCTACTTCCCACTTGGCAGGTCCAGAGGGATATGTAATGTCAGTGTGTGCCACACAGAGAAGCATGAGCCTCTCTCTCGGGAGTGCCACTACATGCCACAGAAAGTGTAGGACATCCATGCCGCTCCCAAGCTGCCGGGGCCTCCGCCTGCTGCTTTCATGCTCTTGGGCGTTACAGAGGCATAACAAAGCCCAGGAAAATAATTTGTAACAGTGGTGGTGTGGAAGAGACTGGAAATCAATACACAGCCTGTTCCCCCATCACAAAATGAGCTTTACCATTGGGAAACAGATATATTTCAGATGGGGAATAATCTCTTTTTTCTTCAATATAGCAAATGAGGGTTACAAAAAAAAAATTTTAACAGATCCTAGTTCTACCAGAGCCATAGCCTGCATTGTAGTCAGAGCATGCCAACACCCTGCTATCAATGGTCTTTAGAGGACAGAATCCAACACCCAGCTTCAGGCATCATGCTTCATCGTGCTTACCTTCAAACTAACATGATTTGTCTCACTGGTCTCCAGAGGCAAGATTTCCTCAGGCGGTATATGGGACCATTTCTTCCACCGACGCTCATTATCTCTCCTGTACTTCCTGAAAAACGAGCAACCGTGTTCAGAATATCCTCCCAGTGAACCGAAACCCGCAACAGGAGGTTAGGACAGGGAAGCTTCCAGTGTCAGGATGACACAAGGATAGAGTGTCAGGTGAGCAAGGCTTGAGCACAAGACCTGTGGCTCTTGTACAGTTTTGCAGTTTGAGGCTGCTCTAATTCCTCTAGCTTTGGGAAAACCTAAATGCTCATTCAATTCCATAGACATAGCAGAAAAGAACAGAACAGATTTAGCAGAACAACTGCTAGGCAATTGCCAGAGTCTCAAAGGAGGTCAGAACAATTTAAAGCACAAAGGGCTGTCTGGATTTTATATAGTCTTCTCCTCCATGTTATTGAATGTACTCTGAAGGGAGGTCCCACAAACAAATACAAGCCAGAGGAAAACCTGTCATCAACACTGGATGGTAAGAACTGGTCTGACTAAAATGCCAGGAGAGGAGGTAACAACAGTGTTGAGATGAGATGTTTGTTTGTGCATGTCCCTTCTATTCTGCACATTTTGTAAAAATGAGGGAAGAGATCTCAGAACAGCGAGAAGGAAGCTGCTGTCTTCCATGCAGAACTTCAGAGCAGACACTGTCTTCTCTTAGAGAAAAGCTGCAAGAAGACTAGCACTCATCAAACCACAGACTTACCCGTGCAAGTCCTTCCTCTACTGAAAAAAACACAGGACTAACTGAAGAGATTGCAGGGAAATTCCAACACCCTGATGACTGCTGGCAAATGCTCCAAGTGGGACAACCCATAGTATTAACTAATAACACAAATATTCCCTTTTCCAACATATTTTAACTCACACATGTAATAGAAAAGGGAGACCAGTAATTGTAGTAAGAACTGTTTTTCTCAGTTCAATCTTGTAAAACTGTGTTGTATCACCAGGATGCACCTCAATTCAAACTGATATCAGCTGGTGACTAAGTATATATCAAATTGAATGAAAATCTACTAGATCTAATATTTAGTTATGGGGTTTTGAGGACTTTACGTTTTTACTTATCAGTCAGAACTACACAGGGAGATGTGGGATAGTTCAAGTGTCCTAGAAACTTGGGAGATAAAGAAAGAATAATGAGGTATTTTGTCAATTTTGATAGCTGAGTCTCTCTTCTCCTTTGCTTGTTAGGGGAAAATCTTCGGTAGCAATTATAGTTCAGAAGTTTGCTATTATCTCAACACTAAAAGGCCAAGCTTTATTTAAAAAGTCTTCAGGAATCTTTTCTACATTTGATGCTTGGGAATATTACAGTGATATGTATACAACAATAATCTAATAATCTAAAGAGAATCTTTAGATTTTGTGCATCTGCAAATATGGAAGAGTACATAACCCTTTACAACAAGTCCAAACTGTGTCCAGACAATTTTTTATCAATAGTTATAGCCATTACAAAATTTACTTGTCTGTTTATATGTTAGTGCTTAGATGTGGCAATTATTAGCTCTTCCACTTCTTGAGTACAACTGGATGTGTATACCTTCTTCTTTGATTTTTCCCTCATGCAAAGTTTTAGTTAGCAAGGCAGATTGGTCCACTCAAAATAAGGGAGCCTGAGTAGTATCTGCTTCTAACCAAGTTTTCTTAAGACCGGATTTTCTTACTTTTTCTGAAGTTCTCTGAAAAGCAAAGAGGGATGCTGAGCTACTGAAAACAGATGCGCAGGTAAGACAATTTTTAAATATGAAAGAAAACCATATACTTTGGAAATGGTGTGGCATTTGTTCCAGCAAAAGGAGACATCATTGATTTCTATTTCTCCTTTTCCATCATGATAAAGCTGAACTGTGTTATACTTATGAAATTCTAGCTGTTAGAAAAGTCACTATGCAAGGAGTTGGACTGAGTCGGAGCAAACTGAAAAACAGGATGCAATGAAAACACCAAAACCTCATAGTGTTTTTATTCCTATAGTAACTCAAGACAAATACCTCCTTCTAGACTGAACTTTTATGTCACCAGTAGGTTAAAGAAATGGAAGTGAACACCAAGTAAGCTAAAGATGGGCAGTAAGTGGAAAAGGTCTGGAGATTAATCTGAGACATATGTTTCTCTGTATGTGTAGGAATCAGAGCTTTTTAGCAGATGCAAAAACTCTAAGCCTTGTTCCATCTTTTCCCTTGATTATTAACCTGACATAGCAATGCTATGGATGCAGACACTATTTGGCATATGCTAAAGAGTTCACACTGAGGGCAACCACCCAGGTATGTAAGGTAAGCTAATGAATGGCTCTTCAAGGAGAGATCAAAGACATTGCCCAAGGAGGAAAACTGTTCAAGGACAAACAGAGGGCCAAAGGGGTTGGTACCTTAGAATCAGCAAAGAGATGATCAGAACCAGAATCACAGTTCCCGTGAGTGTAAAAACAGCAATGGTCAAGATGTGTGGGCCTGCAGAAAAGAAAAATTGAAAAATAAACAAGTTGACAGAGGATACTGAAAAACAATGTTATATTTAAGAAATTACCCTCACCCACACATGTGCAAGTCACAGTAGCTGAGCAGGGGTATTCTTTGGTTGCATCCAACTGAGACACTTTGGTAAAGTCCAGCAGTGCCTAGAGATGACACATGCCTGCCTCTTTCACTGCAGAATGAAGTATGACCTGGAGCAGTGCAGTCTTACATCCCTGCCTGAAGCACGGGCACCCTGTAGGGACACCCAGGTGGGAAGTGAATTTAACAGCACTAGATCTCACATCAGCTCAGCAGAGAGCTTCCAGGTCTTGTCCTCTTTAAAAACAAACTAGGATAGTCGAGGAATAAAGCTGACTTTTCTTAGTAACCACATTTTAAAAAATGATGCTGCCAAATTTATTCTTTCAATAACTTCTTAATAGTGGATGGTGGAGGCAAACCTTGGTTACAACTCTCTGTGGGATAGGGATGTAGATGGAATTAGCAGTTGACCATCTGAAGTCAGAGTCACTGGCAGGCAGGAAGCATTTTCACCCAGCATACTCAGGGCTTAATGCAAAATAGGCTCTTCATTGACTTCTTTGGATAAGGCTTTCTTTGAACTGGGGAACAAAGGTTTGGTCCCTATGGTTTTTATCAGTAAACACAATACTCGGTGATGACTTTCTGATTCAGGCTTTGTAACGTATGTCTCTTCCTTTCCAGTCATGCTGGGTACCCACACAGTGAGAAAGACATGTCTCTTAGACAGGGGATTTTCCACAACTACCCATACCTTTGTTACTCTTTACTTTATAACTTGATCAGTCAGAATCAGTCAGAATCAGTCTTTACTGATATAAGTTGCTTCAGGATGGGATACATATGAAGATTACCCAGAATTTCAGCTGATACAGAGTACAGCCTCTTGTGGAATTGAAAGGCATTTCTTACAAGAACTTGTAATCCAAGAAGAGGTCAAGGTGAAAATCACGGTACAGCTTTTAACATACACAAACTTTTCAACCTTTTGCACCTGGGTTCTCCCCTTACTGGCCCAGTTGTTTGAAGTGATTCTGTAGTTGTTGTAGACAGAGCTTTGGAGACTGTGGACTCATTTCTGAACACGTCTGTAGACATTGTGTTGGGATGACAAGTGGTACTGAATGGACTCTAGTCTTCAATATGGAATTTGTGTGCTATAGAAGGTGTCCTTGGAAGTTGCCAGGTGCCAAACAATTTGAAAATGGGGCCGTTCAGGCATCTGAGGACTTAGACCCAAAATCAACAGAGCACACAAGAGTCCTAATCCTGAGCAGGCAGACAGAACTGGCGAGGCTGGGAACTGCTTTAAGGTTGTAATTTTGATTGTCTTAATGTGCAAAAGTGAACTGAAGCCTGTCTTGGGTCAGTTCTTGGAGATCAGGGGTACTTCAAACTTCCTTTGAAGAGCAACAGGCTATTAGTGCAGAGCTTCGTCTGCTGGCCACATGTCTAGAGTGTACCTGCTCTACTGAGCAAGTTTCTCAGGCAAAGGCAGCAGAGGAGAATCTAGTTTCGCAGATTGCCAGGTTGGTTATGGATAGTAAAAGCGCCAAGCTAAGGCTAATGCACTTCTGCATGTGCCCAGGAGCAGAAATAAAGGCACACAGGAAAACGATAAAGTGTAAAAATTAATAAATAAATAACAAGCAACAAGACACACACTAGCTACCTCCAGAATCAAACACCAGCTGGGTGGGCATTTTGAACATACCAGTGTAAGTGTCTGCATCTGACATAGAATTCAGTTGAGGAACTCTGGATTTTGGACCCAGATTTCTGACTTTGATTTTTTGTTCCGTGTATCATGTCTCCCCACCTTCTTTCTGTGTGTTCACCCCAGCATCAGTCTCAGGGCCTCCGAGTAATTTAGTACTAGTCTGACGCTCTCCATTGAAAACTGTTAGTACTACACATTTCCCTCCACCAAGGAAGGCCATTAAGCTGCCACTATAAAAGGACGTATACATAAGAATGTGCAAAGCCATTTCCTACGAATTCTCTAAAATTTGAGCTTTGTGAATAGTGGCTTGCAGCTTAACAATCAGCAGGTTGAAGTTGCGCAGGAAAGCGCTGTGGGACCGGAGTTTCCCGTTCCTGAGGCTCTGCTACCACCTCCTGGCTCTTAGTATTACAACACACAAAGGGGGAGTGCATCACAAATCAACTGTTTTCAGGTCCTCTGAAACCAGAAACGTTTGTGTATTGAAGGCTGACCTTATCCATGTTTGGAGTGAGGGTTCAAACTTTCTGAATAATGGCAAAATGTGGATAAAGCCCCCCTTTTTAAGGGATGCCAGGAGAAAGGAGTGTAGCAGAACTGCATCGGCTGTTCTCAGTTACAGCTTAGGAAGGAGCAGGGCTCTGGTTGCTCTGTTTGTTCACCTCCCGGGAGGAAAAAACATATTCCTGGTTGGAAAGTTTTGACTGGCTTCATCCATATTTAAACTTACTTAAACTTTGGCCATAAAAAGTTGCTCTTTGAATGAGTATACTTGTTTAAAATCACAGTGAAGAAATATTTATTTTTTTTAAATGTGAAAACAAAATAATCAAGTGTCTGTGGGAGGTGGTTTTACTTTGATTTAGTATAGCCTGGCCACAAAGTCAGGCCTTCATTAAGCACTGAATGTTAAGCTACTAGTTTGTAGTCACTGGCTTTCTGCAATTCCCAAACATTTTTCTTTTGCCCTTATACAGCAACTTCAAACAAGGATGTACTCAGGGGAATGTTTTAAAGATACAGCGATCCTCTGACAACACAGTGTGTTGTGAGGACGAAGGGATGCATGAGAATGGGACTGGAGCAACATTGAGAATGCTGGGGCCAAGCAGCAAGCCCTAATTCAAAGCCATTTGATTTACTTTACTGAGGAATAAAAGTGAATCCATTTACCACCTTACCATGAATGGACTTTTAGTTATCAGAAGGTGTTTGTTCCTCCAGTTACTGGCTTGCATTGTAATACTGCCTAGTGGAGATAAGCAGTACAGCAAACTAATGGAGGCCTTTAGCAGCGACCTCGAACAGTGGCACCTTTGGACACTCATTGACGGGAATGACTCAGGTGAAAACTAACCCACTGTGCCCTAACCCTTGAAACCACCACTACTGCAGTAATTTTTATCCTATATATCATACTCTGAAGAATATACCTTTCCATTGCCAATCACCATGGGGCAGCAGTCTACATGGAGAAACAATCCCAATCTGCTCAGACCAACAAGGCTGTACTCTGCTGTGCTAAAGGGGATTCAACTATTTTATCCAGGAGTCACAAAAAACCTCAAAAGAAAATGAGGTGGTGATTTCTGGAATTTCAGATTCAATGTTTGAGTGGAGATAGAGCAATAACCTAGTTTCCCATTGCCTTTCTCCAAGGAGCCAGCTCATCTAAGACACCCCTCCAGAGAAACCCTGAATCTGCACAGTGCTGTGTCCTCTCCCCAGCTCCCTACAAACAAGGATAAAGGGCCAAGCAGAAGCCACCACACTGCGTGAGCGATACAGAAGTGCAGAGTCAGATAATCCATCATAACCTTAATTCTGCTGCCTTTCCTTAACAGCCTTTCAAATTATTCAAAAATTCACACCAACACCATCTTCTAGTGAAGGTTTTATGTTCAGGGGTGACCTCTTCCAAAACATGCCATGGTATTCCCCACAATCACTGGTACAGTACGGAGTCTATGAGAAACTTAGTAGCACTTAAACAGAACTGCAGGTTTAGAATTGGTCTAGATGCAGAGAACATGGAGGACTGGGGCAGAGGAAGGAAAGATGCTGTTCTGCTGCCCTGCTGATCCCCAGGTCCCACCTGCTGGATTGCACAGTAGGTGGATCTTAGGACTGTGTGACTTGTCTTCGAAGAAGAGGAAGGTTTAATGGGTGCCTCACCAGCGCCTGGAGTATCACTGGGCAGCTTGTGGTTCTTCCAGACAAAATCCGGACTGGTAGTCATCATGTGTGTCTCGTTCTTGTGAGTGTTGAAATACAGAAGAGTTCTGAACTGTGGGTGTAGGAGGGAAGAAATGCAGTCAGCAGGTGTGCTCTCCCTCTTTTGTCCCTTGCTTCAAACTACCTCTAATGAATGAATTGCCTAAACTCAAAGTAATTCTTCCTTTTTCTGCTACAGTGGTGCATTCCTCAGCTTAGCCATATGTTTGGCTGCTATATTCCTCCTCATTCCTGCCCTCTCTCTGAAAAGAAATGTATCAGGCCCACAAAATACCAGCTGCGCTCCACTTACTGAATCACCAGATGACATCAATCCTGCCAGCCTCCAGCACGCCCCTCATGACCCCCTCCTGGCACGCACCGCATGCCTTGGGCACGCCACCCCTTCTGCTGTAGTTATTTTCATTATTCGTATGCAATAGTACAGGGCATTTTGTTTCTCCTTTCATATATAAGGTCGAACAGTTGCTCCCTGGACATACGTACATGATTTGCAGTCTGTGACGTGTACAGCAGGGTCAGATTGGTATCAATGTCTCCAAATTCATCTAGAGTCACAGGACCCAGTACACCTGCGGACACAAGGAATTAGTCAGAGGGCTTGCATTCTCAGAAACACAAATATGTGGCAGGAAAGATGGGATAAATAAAAGGGTTTCTGATGCTCGGGATATTTTTCTTGTTCATGTACATAGCTGAATATGTATCAGCTTAGCATAGCACTACTTTTCCCTTAATAGCATGCTACATTTTCTTTACAAAATCCAATAAAAGGTGTTGAACTGACTGCACTGAAGAGGAAAGTCTCTCTCTAGCTATAGGAAAAATATATTTGTCATGTTTCTTCAGCATACCAAGAATGTCAGATTAACCTTCCTTGAAGGTTACATTTTAGAAGTGAGAAGGGAAATTGCCTGTTTCCACCTGCAGTTTGAATCTAACAGTAAGAAAGGAAATATAGAGATACTTTAATTCTTCTTACTCTTTTGAGAGCTACCTGCTTGGCGCTAATATTATTTTAACCAGGTTCTTTTTCACTTTAACCTTCTGCCTCTGTATGTCAGCAAATGTGCAGATTGAGAAATTGCCTATGTAGCACAGTCCAAGGACTTTAAGGTGGAACTTCCTCAGTCCCTCACCATGGCTTGACTTTGCTCTCATGAAGTCAGTCATTTCAACAAGAGCACAAGCTTAGCCAATACTCACCACTCCTGAAAGTCTCACCTTCATTTTTTCCCTTCTTTTTTCAGGAGAGTTTTTTTGATCAGCTTCAGATTGCTCTTTTGCTACTGTTGCTGACGACTTATTTTATTTTTCCTAAAATTCAGCATCATCATTATTTTATTTTGGGAATTATCTTCTCCCTTTTCATCTCAAAAACTGATGCTAAGTTTTTCATGGTCCACCTTCTTAATACCAAAATAATTATTGCATAAAATCCCTACTCTACCAGCCTCCAGCACAAGAAATAATGAAGGTGGTTCAACACCTTTCACTTTCAGGATTTTTTCTTTTAAAATAAACCTATAACTAATGTAGAGCATTACAGTGCAAGATGTATTTCGGATAAGTAAAGTGTTTGTGCAACTTACCTTTCAAATTTAGAGTGAAACTGAAGAGATGAGTCTACTGATTATCAAAAAAAGGATGCTGTCTTCTCCAGGAGGAATTAGTAAACTATAATTTGCTAGGTTTGGGATACCATGATTGAAGCAGAGATAATCCTAAAACCTGTTAGGCCATATTAGGAAAATCTGGGAAACTTCTACAAATGTGTTTGCTGAAAGCACGTGGGGGACATAAACACAAAGCTTTGAGTTGTCATTACAGTACAGATCTCATGTGAAGTGACAGCTATGTCTCTGCTCCCAGAGAGGTAATGTTGTCACTTCTTTGTGTAAGTCTTGCTTCTGTCTTTTCCTAATGATTGAATTCTGTGATTTTAAACAGGTGGCCTACAAAAACTCTCTGTGCTAGACAACTTGTGAGAGGAACGAGAAAGTTGACTAAGCAGAGCCAACCTATTGCCAGCTGGCTTACACTCGCACTGCAGGCACCCAGGCCTACAATGGCTTTGTAAACTGGAAAAAGTTTGAAACTAGTTCATTAAAGCTTAGCTAAGTGGCCTTCAGAGTCATTTTGAACATCAGTCATATTTCATACATACTGGCCTCAAGTCAAGACTAGACCTTTGAGGGAAAGCTAAGAAATGCCAACCTGAATGCCAGGTTGCTTCTGGGGGAAACATGGACTCTGAAACCCACCTATATGCTTCACTCTTCCCGCTCCTTTCTCATTCTCCAACTAGTCTCCCTATAGAGAGTTCAGCCCTTTGCCAAAAGAATGACATCAGCTTCAGGTCCTTGTCCCTGTCCTCCATCTCTGCTGTCTGGGAAGCTCTGTCTCGCTTCCTTCCTCCACCCCTCCTTAGACAGCAATATTCTTTAAATGTCCTTTGTATTTCAAAGCAGCAGGAAAGATGCAATAGCCCAGAAAGGAGCCTGGTCCTCAGTTTGTTGCTAATTGCAATGTTTCAAATGATCATTATTTTTACTTTCTATCTCTTCTGTGTTGTACACAGTGAGGTGATTCTGCACAACTGCTATGTAGTGCTTCTGCTAATACGGAAGATAACATCCTTGGAAACGGTGATAGAAAAAGAAAAAAGAGTGGGAATAAAACTTATTGAAGGGCTTGGATTTGGTTAGTGTAGAAGTGACTTATCCTAAGAGTGCTTAAAAACAAATTTCTTTCCCCTCATCAATTTAGTGAAGCCTGCACAGGACTGTACTTTTTTTACCTTCAAAAGTGGTATTTCGTAACTCAGTGATGAAACTGAGAGGTGACACTGGGCTCTGGGAGAAGATAAATTTCTTAAGAATATGCCCAAACAGCAAGACTGCATTAAAATAGCCAACAACAAAGTCATCTTCAATCTAGAACAGGAGAGAAAGAAAAACAGCAATTTGAGGGTTCATGTTTCTGCCTTAAAGCTGCAGTATCTTTGGTGGTCTCCATTCGGCAAAAACTCCAGCATGGAAGACCATAATCTGCTGAACACTGAGTAAGTAGATGGGCAATGCCACATCAGCATTCTCATTTGGAAAAATAACAGTAAACAAAATATTTTTTTGGTTTATGAAGACAGAGAGGTAGTGAAAAGTTGTGAGAGGCCAATGTAAAGCTCTGGCATGCTGATCCTGGTGTGCAAAGGATTTGAGAAATCCTACATTGTAGCTTCTGAGCAGGTCTGATCAGTGGGACCCAAAGCCCATGGCTTTGGATTAGACTTTCAGTGCAGATAATCTTGTGTGGTCCCCGCAAATCTGGACTTCCAGATGGCCACAGCTCAGGGGCAAGGAGCTGTGCCAGAATTTCCAGCAGCCTGCCATAGAGCTGGCACCCAAAAAGCATTGAGCCCAGGCTGGGGGATCTAGAAGACCTGTAAATCCAGCCAGAAGCTTCAGGCTGCCTGCTGGAGAGCTGGAGCTCAAAGCCACAAAACCTGGGAGGAACTCTACGTGTAGAGTCTGGTTCCTGGGCAGATGGCAGGAGTATCAGTTTCATTAAGCAGATACAGGGTTTGCATAGTTTCTGCTTTTCAGGAAATTAAAACGATATGTATTTCCTACAGAAAAAAAAAGTTCCTGTTTTTGAAGTTTAGCTGGAAAGCCCCTGCACAGAAACAGCGATGGTTGCTACCGCTTGTACATATGGGCACACAAAAATCAGTCAACAATTATTAGTTCTGAACTTTCCACATTCACATCTCAATCACACCTATAGATCTTCCTTCAGCGATGCCTTGCAGCTACATATAAGAAGGTCAGTCACTCAAAAGAGGGGTAGAAGACCATGTACCTCTAAGTCTCCCTCACGCCCCATGAACATGACACTTGCAGAGCAAATTAAAAGCTTAAGTTGAATTTCACAAAGCAGGAGTATGAGAGCCTGCATGTTTGCCTTATGATATTATATTTTTACATCATTACAGCAGGGCAAAATGTCATCCTGCAATAATGTAAGAAAATACCAGCATAGAAGCATGATGGGGGATGATTAGAGCTGCATTTTTAGTTTTCATTTCCTAGTGCATGAACATGAATGAACTGAATGCAATAATCATATATAAAATAGTGTGGTTACCAGGACGCCGTCCTCAGTCTTTACAGTATTCAAGCTGTAATTAGCTGGTGGCAGAGTCAGGACAAGTACATTCTGCATGTAACGGGCTGAGTTGTTGTTCTTGAAGTACATGTTACTGCAAAGCACAAGAACCCCACGAACAATGAGAAACAGGGGCAGTAGTAACCATGACAGAATCACCCTCCTCTCCCCAGCAGCACTGTTATTCAACAGGTTAAAACAGTAGCTCTAAAAGTAAAATTTCATCATGGACAAAACTATGTTGTTCATTCTCTGATGCCAGCTTCTGTGCTCAACTACATTAAAAGGTAATATCAAAGAGTTCTGGCAATCTGAAACTCAAAGGTTGTAGTGAATTATTGTTATTATTGTAACTGTTTGGTTTCTGTCCTCTTTCCTCTTCTTTCAAGCAGGAGTTTGTATTTATTAAAACTGAGTCTCTTCTTGGAATCCACAGCACTGCAATCTGTAGCTTCTTCATGTTATTGTGCATATTTCTCACCTCTTCTGCACTCTTTTGCATGTTCCTCTGATTTTGGTATTACCTGCTAGAATTGATCACAGCAGGATTTGCACCAAAAGCATTTAACAGGAGGGCATGAAACAACTGGAGTGGTGCAGAGAGCAGCTTATTGATTTATATGTTTAATTCAGTGAGCTAGGAAAATCAGAGGAAACTATGTGAACTTGAAAACTATGCTAAAACAGGCAAAAAAGGTTGTAGCTTTCAGGTATCTTTGGTTTCATCACCCTGACAGGCCATCTGGAAGTGCTTCACAGACTGGCAACCATAGGATTCACATGTTACAGAGCAATCTAGCAATAGATATTAGTGTCAAGTGGCAGCATCTGTCATTGCTATAGCTAGATTAATTTAAAAAAATTGTATAAGTCTTCTCTCATTATTCATGTTTGATCATCCCTTTATTTTTTCAGTCAGTACTGTATAAAGAATTTTTGGAGACCACAGGCTCTGCTCCACGGCCATCAGATGGGATCCTGAAACCAGAGACCTGTCCCTGCCTTTCCCTGAACTTTCTGACTATTACATTGCTCTTTTCACCCTGAAGAATTTCAAAGTACTTTTCATTCAGGCTTGGACTGAACTAGCCAGGTGAAAAGGAAACTTCATTGGACTCCACCAGACTGGATAATCCCACAGCATCCCACCTCCCCTGAGGGAGACTTAAACACTGTTTGTGTCCTGGCTGCCAGAGAGGCCAGAGCTGAAGAAAATTTAAATCCATCACTTCGTCTGAGGGACTTGACTCCTGGAGAAGCATAGGACCTTGCCTACTGTCTTCTCCTACAGCTTGAGTTTGGATCTAACACATGTCTGTATTTTGTTTCTGTTTTAAGTAGAACATCATTTGAGATATTCAGCAAAATCAGGGGTGTGCAGCAAATTTAAGGAGGGCAGCATATAAAATGGGCTGAGGCAGCTGGGTATATCAGAAGGATGCATATCACAGCAGAGAAGCCCCTAATCATCCTCACCTATTGTGAGGCAACAATTATACATGCAATACCAGTAAGTAAAAACACTCATGTACATAATCCCCATTGTGCATTTGCAAAGAAACAGGAACTGTGGCCAATTGCCTCAGGAAAAGCAACTGGGGATTCCTAGTTCCTGGATAAAGTGGTGGAAAGTCTAAAGCTCTTAGAGGCGCTTCTGAAAAATATATATGGTGAACTTGAAAGTGTACGGGACAGCAAAGATCCTGTTAGAACTTGAACCACAGGCTCCAGTTTGGACCCAAAGGTTAAGTTACTCAAGTAATTAATCCAAAGAACCTCAGCCCTGCCCTGTCAAGGTCAGCTTTAGATGTGAGGGCTGGGAAGTCCCACAGGCCCTGGAAGTTTATGGATTCTTTTGCTACATCAACAGTGAAATAACTAAGATCAAGACATGGGCACATATATTTGCCTTGTGATCATCCATAACATTAAGCTGCCAGCACAGTCCGAGGCATGATTTTGGTCTAGGCCAACTAGCTTTCTCCCAGACAGTGACCGGAGCCATACCCAAAAAGCAGTTTGGACATCTACACTTGGCCATATGGATGTGAGCTGTGCTGTGTCACTTAGGCTTAGAGATAGAGATCAGCTCTCGGTCCTCATGTACAGATAAAGCTTTTGAGGCTACCATTGATGAGGCCAATTTATATCAGTCCTCACCTATAAAGATTTTGTAATTAGTAATATAAAGATGAAATTGAACAACAGAAAACTTAGGTTGTATACTAAGAAACGTCTCTGAAAACTTAGATTTATGTAGTTATAAAAGTGTTGAAGAGACAGTTATAAAGTGGGAGGGTTATAAAGTGGAAGAGCTATAAAGTGGGAGAGACAGTTGTACCACTCTTTTAAATAATTTAAAAATGGAATAAATGGAGCCTAGAAAAATATACTGTAAGCCACATTTACATCATTGTCTGGTTGGGCAGAGTGTATGAAAAATGTACAAAATCTCATATGAACAGCTCATGACCATTCTGACTTTTGTCTCTCTTGTTCTCTCATGGCTTCCTGCACTGAGTCCATAGGGTGACATTAACCCTACCTGCTCTATCACTGCCTTAGAAAAATATTATGTGAACTAAAGGGGGTGTTGTAGGGGATGTGTCATGAACTAAACACTAATCAGCTTAGACAAATGGCAAGACATGAAGAAAGACAGCAATGGAAATCATTTTGTGAGAGAGCATTTCTTCAACAAAACAGTTCTACTCAGACTATTTCCATTATCTCCATCCTTCAGCAAACTGCAAAGAAAAGAGGAAAAGCGAAGGTGATACTTTACTTGAAGAGATCTATCAGGATGATAACAATGTCCTTATCCACTTCCCCCGTCCCCAGGTCTGTGCTGACGTCAGCCGGAGAACCACACATGATGATCACTACAGATGGGGTAAAAATGAGACAGATTGGTGAAAGGTACAGACAAGAAGAGGACATTTGCCTGCTCCCCCATGCTTGAGTAGTAGGCAGTAGAGCAACGCTGGGCTAAGGCACATTACCTGCACTGTGCTGGGACCCAGGCACAGAGCTACAGCCTGCAGTAAGACCGGGATATTTGGGGGGAAGTGATAAAAGGTGCCTCAACATCTGCACCATTTTCTGTCTGATTGCACCAGAGCACTGCCACTACCTCACTCAAATAAGCATTAGCAGTTCTGATGCAATACGGGCTATTGAATATGAACATTTCTAAATTAAATGGCATTCAAGTAATAGTTTCTTTGGCTTACTTATTACTCTTGCACTCACTTGGACCGCTGATGCCAGGTGCTCAGTTTTAGGAGAAGATGAGGTATTTACTCATCCATTTTTCTAGTTTAGATGGATCACTTCCAGAAGAAGTGCCCCTTGATGGCACAAATGAGGACCATATATGTATCAGGGCTGCAAACACAGGTATAGTAGAGAGCTAAGCATTCTTGTAGTACCTAAGGCCCTTCTTAGGAGCAGTTGTGATTCCTGGATTTCTGAATCTTTCACAAAACAGAGCTTGTGCCTAGATGGGATAATTCACCCCCAAAGCTCTCTGGAACCAGGATGTTCCCCTATATTTTGTGGGGATGGAGAGAGGAATCTAGTAACTTTGCGCCATTTTATGTTTCAGAGAATCACAGAATCATTAATGTTGGAAAACACCTTTAAGATCATCAAGTCCAACCATCAACTCAACACCACCATGCCCACTAAACCATGTCCCAAAGTGCCACGTCTACGCGTTTTTTGAACACTTCCAGTGATGGTGACTCCACCACTTCCCTAGGCAACCTGTTCCAATGTTTGACCACGCTCTCAGTGAAGAAATTTTTCCTAATATCCAATTTAAGCCTCCCCTGGTGCAACTTGAGGCAATTTTCTCTTGTCCTGTCGTTTGTTACTTGGGAGAAGAGACCAACACCCTCGTCGCCACAACCCCCTTTCAGGTAGTTGTAGAGAGTGATAAGGTCTCCTCTCAGCCTCCTCTTCTCCAGACTAAACAACCCCAGTTCCCTCAGCTACTCCTCATAAGGCTTGCTCTCCAAACCCCTCACCAGCTTCATTGCTCTTCTCTGGACACTCTCCAGCACCTCAATGTCCTTCTTGTAGTGAGGGGCCCAAAACTGAACACAGTATTCAAGGTGCGGCCTCACCAGTGCTGAGTACAGGGGCATGATCACTTCCCTACTCCGGCTGGCCACCCTATTTCTGATACAGGCCAGGATGCGTTTTGACTTCTTGGCCACCTGGGCACACTGCCGGCTTATGTTCAGACGGCTGTCAACCAGCACCCCCAGGTCCTTTTCCTCTCCAGCCACTCTGTCCCAAGCCTGTATTGTTGCATGAATTTGTTGTGACCCAAGTGCAGGACCCGGCACTTGGCCTTGTTAAACCTCATACAATTGACCTCGGCCCATCGATCCAGCCTGTCCAGATCCCTCTGCAGAGCCCTCCTACCCTCCAGCAGATCAACACTCCCACCCAACTTTGTGTCATCTGCAAACTTGCTGAGGCAGCACTCGATCCCCTCATCCAGATCATTGATAAAATTAAACAAAACCAGCCTCAAAACTGAGCCCTGGGGAACACTGCTTGTGACCGGCCACCAACTGGATTTAACTCCATTCACCACCAAGTTTGCATCCATGTGAAATGTTATCTCTGCGTTTCTCCACCATTTCTGTGGAAAGACTAAAATGTAACTAAGGGGTAGTTCTGATTTCCTGGGAAAAGCAACTTACCTGCAGGAGAGAGTGCACCCTCAGGTCCCCCCCTTACCATTGCTTTTCCGATTTGGATCTGTCACAGTTTTTTTAAGCTGCTCTGGAGTCCTTAAAATCTCCTTGAATTTCAGTTTTTCAGAGAAGTGTGTGATGCCAGCATCTAGCGCATTCATGTACCTGACACGAGGGAGCACAGATATTGTTAGAAAATTGCTAACTCCTCACATTCTCCTAAATAAGCCAAAATGTGAGATGGGCTTTTTACAGCACACAAGAGTGCTTGTAAGTTGGTGTGGAACATTTTTTCCTGCAGCAATAGAAATAAAGGGCATGAAAGACTTAGAAGTGTTTGGAAAGTCACACAGAGGTATTTAAGCTTGGTTGTACAAAGGATGGGTTTGGAGGATACAGTGATGTCATAAGACATTAACAATTAAGAAAAGAAATCAGGGATATAGGGAAATTAATTACAGTAAGTGAGACTAACTGGGAGGCAGAGCCAGGAAGCTCTGCTGGTTTGAGACATCAGTGGTAATCTTAGAAGACACATGTGAAGGTTCAAAGGAGTAAATGGGAGCTGCAGAAAGGACGGGGATAAAAACCACACATGTACCCTGACTGTCAGAGAAGCAAAGGAAGGAAAGTAGCACAAAAGAACCCTATACTGAGTCAGTTAAAACTTGAAGGGGAAAAATAATGACAGCAAAAAAAACCCCAAGTGAGTAAAAGCTAGCTAAAAGATTAAGCAAAACCAGCGAACTCCCAAATCCTATTCTTTCCTCAACACATTGTGTCTGAGAAGAGACATTCTGTCTGAAATAAAGTTAATGCAGATGGAAAATCAAAAGAAATATCTTTGTTTTCAAACTGCTTAACTTTTGATCTAGCAACACTAAAATTCTAGTTCTATAAACTACTAAATATCTTTTGCTTCCCTTTTTTTTTCAGGAACAGAATCATTAAATATTAATTTACAGGAACGTATGCATAGTTGAGACATAACTTGATTTTGCTATCACTGTGGGTATTCACTTATTTTTATACATATATGGGGAAGGCAATTAGCCATACATTATAACTTGTGCTTTAGAAAAAATAGATTAGAAAATCAGACAGTTCAAAAACGTTCAAGCTGACAGTTTCTATTAAAGCAGAATGAGATGCATTTTTGCAGTTATATTAGGATGAAAAACAGGCAGAGATACAAAATTAATTTTACTTTTTTTTTTGTTAATTCAGCAATAAAGGAGCTTGAACGATTCTGAAATCATAAAGAAGGTCCTGAACAGAAGTATTAATAAAGACAAGGTAAGAAACACTTGGGGAATAACTTAAAAGCATTGACTTCCCTGAAAGGTATGAAACCTGCAGGATTAAAGGAATTTAGCTAAACCATATGTAGTACGTTGGCAATTATATCTGCAAACATGGAGAAATAGGGATTGTAGTAAGAGATAGGTGAACTGATGTTTCAAAGCATCAAAGAGAGGAAATCATTGTAATTACATCATGTGATTAAGTTGCTATTGATACTAAAAAAGAAGGAGGAAACAATAACAGACCCTAAATATCTAAAACAATGAATTAGAGATCAGTTTTTAGGCCCCTTAATTCAGAAAAAAGAAAAATCTGTATACAAAATATTCTGTAAGTATATGCTTATATCACTCTGAAGCCAATACAGTGATAAATTTTGCTTAAAATTCTGCAAGTTCCTCAGGTTATGAATTGGAAAGATAAATATTTATTTCCATGAATTCTTGGCTGCCTTTGAGGTACATTTATAACATTAGTAGGAGAAATCCATTTTTATTTTCATTAATCAACATTTTATGTCCTAAAATTGGAAAAAATTTCAAAGGACCATAGAAACACTCACATGAGCTGAAAACTCAATCAGAGTCAATAATAGGAGAGTAATGATAAATATCAGTCTATTAAAGAGACTATTTGACTAAAAACAGCCTTTGATTATAGGCAAGGAGAAAACCCAGCATTCTTGAGAACCAAGCACAGGCTGATGTTTGTCTCCTTTGCTCCAAAATGCTGAGAGTATAGCTTAAACTCTGCAATCATTGGGGGTCATTTTGTTCAAAGAAAGATACAGTTTGAACTTTGGAAATGTTTTGGAGCAACAATAGTGCCCACAGATAGAAGCCATTAGTGTGGAGAAACGTTACAAGAGCTTTCTAAGACCCCTGACACAAAAAAGTATCTATGGAGACCCTGGTAGAGGACCCTCTCATGTCACACTATTTACATCAAGGATGCAGCAAACAGGTATTTCCAGCAGGGACAACATGTGAGCTATGCTGTCCAGAGGAACAGTCAAGGCTTGGGAATACTTAAAAGTAGACTGCGTGAAATATTCAGATACGCAGAACAGCTAAAGGGTATAATTCATCTTTTCCTTTTCTCATTGCTTGGTAGCTGTAAGGCTCTTCCCAAAATGTAGGACTTGAAGGACAGCTTGTAACAACCATGTCCGATGATGGACATCAACAGCCGGGTCAGAGGTGGATCCAGATCTTACCAGAGACATGCCTCCGAGTTCTCATTCCTCTTGTAAATGTAGGCAGATTCCCAGGCTGTGGTTTTAAATGGCAGCTGAGATTCTTTCCAAAAATAATAGAAGAATTCAGTCACTTTCCTGGCTGGGGTCAGAAGGCGGGTTAGGTTTACTTTGTAGTCACAGGACAGTCCAAAACTCCCTACAGAGATCAGAGGCAGGCTCAGTATTGTTTCAACTCTGAAGGGAGAGACAAGAGGACAAGTCTGAACGGATTGCTGTCGCACCAAGGCAGCTACCGCGTGATTTCCATCCTCAGCCCCCTCTCCTCCTGTGCCCTGCATTAGTTTAACAGCAATTTGAACCTGAAACGAAGGCTCCTCAAGAACACAAGCAGATTTCAAGCCAGTATTGGCACTGAAAAGCCCTGTCGAACTGGCCCAGGCAGCTTCTCCCACTGTCCCCAACTCCCCGTGCCCTTTCGGTACTATGCACCATTTCAGCCCACGGGCTGTGACAGGAGTCCAAAGGCTCAAGGACACATTTGATTCTGCTCCCTGGCTGCCAGTAACATGGGATGGATTTGATCTCTTTATTGGGGCAGTGCTGGACAGTGAGAGCTTTTTGCTATCAAAAAAGCTTTACTCCTACAGCTCAAAGGAAAAGTCTTTTAGTTTCACTATGGCATATTTTAGGAGCTGTACGACAGCACCAGTCAGGGAGAAAGCCTAAGGCAACTCTTTGCTGGCAGGGAATTTATAAAACTACGATATATTTTATCCACAGAGACAATAAGTTTTTAAGGATAAAAGTACTTTCCTAGATGCTGCAATCTTATCAGACTAAACTCAAAATATTTTCGTTCTTATATGGTAAGTGTTTTTCTACGACAGGGAATTTTGCCTGCAAAAACCATGGCCATTAGAGTTGTTGGCATTATTGTGACAAAACTTTATTTTCCAGGTAAAGCCTTCTTACCAAGTTACAGGGTTTGTACTTGTTGCAACAGAAACAGACACAGATGATGTAATAAATAATGCCAGGGAGAGTATTTCACTAATGAAATGGACATTTTTCTGACTGACTTAGAATAGAAGAGAATAGATTATTTCAGCTGGAAGGGACCTGCAGTGATCATCTAGTCCAACTGCCTGACCAACTCACAGCTGACCAAAAGCTAAAGCATCTTGTTAAGGGCATTGCCAAATGTCTCTTGAACACTGACAGGCTTGGGGCATTGAACACCTCTCTAGGAAGCCTGTTCCAGTGTATGACCACCCTCTCAGTAAAGAAATGCTTCCTAACGTCCGGACTAAACCTCTCCTGGTGCAGCTTTGAACCATTGACACTCATCCTATCGCTGGATACCAGGCAGAAGAGAACAGCACCTCCCACTCTACTTCCCCTCCTCAGGAAGCTGTAGAGAGCAATAAGGTTGCCCCTCAGCCTCCTCTTCTCCAAACTAGACAAGCCCAAAGTCCTTGGCCATGCTCCTCACAGGACGTTCCTTCCAGTCCTTTCACCAGCTTTGGTGCCCTCCTCTGGATGCATTCAAGGACCTTCACATCCTTCTGAAATTGTGGGGCCCAGAACTGCACACAGTACTCAAGGTGAGGTCGCACCAACGCTGAATACAGCGGGATAACCACCTCTTTTGACCATCTGGTCATATTGTGTTTGATGCACCCAGGATGGCGTTTGCCCTCTGGGCTGCCAGTGCACACTGCTGACTCCTATAGGGCCCGCTGCCGACCAGCACCCCCAGATCCCTTTCTGCAGAGCTGCCCTCCAGCCACTCCTCTCCCAATTTATAGTTGTGCCTGGAGTTACTCTGTCCTAGGTGCAGGATCCACTATTTGGACTTGTTAAATTTCATCACATTAATCATTGCCCAACGATTTCCTGAATTAGAGATGGTGAAGAAGTTGGAGGGAGGCAGTTGGGCTAATCTCCAACCGTGCTTGTTACTTCCACTGTTCTGTCGCAACATCCCAGCAGCCATTGTGCTTATGCAGTTAACACTCCGTGTTGCTTAATGTCTAGTTGACAAGCCAAAGATGAGGCCCAGAGAGCGGCGGCCCAGTGCAGGGCGGCGGCCGG
>NW_010565649.1:45519-46218 GCF_000687285.1 Phaethon lepturus
GCGCACTCCTGCCTCGCTGCCCACGGAGTGCCCTCCCCACGGCGAAAGTGCTGTGCAGTGGGGCACTTGTTCCGATTTGCAAAGCTACTGCACCATGGGCAAATGCCAGCTGCTTGTTTTTCAGTGTTCTTCATTGCTTTGCATACACTTCCGCTATTCATACTTTTCACTGGTTAAACTCTATCAGAGTCCGAGGAAAAGACTTTGGCATCATTCTGGGCAGCTCCATATCCAGCAGATAGAAAACATAAAGTTAGGAGGCACAATGAATAAAATGGGGCATATTGCATAATATTTTATGATGGTCCTAGATAGATGTAAGACTTATTCTTCCGATTCTTCTATAAATCAATCAATCACATGCGTTCACTATTTACATCTGGCCATGCCACTTAAAGAAAAGTATAGAACTAAGAGCAGATAAAGCTTGAGGTAAAAGTGTCTCAATCTTCCCAGTATCTCTGAGTGAAACCAAAAGGCTACCAAAGTTTAAAAAGATAATTGATTCACTTGGGTAGCGATACAGATTTGTACGTCATGACTGATGAATTTAACCCATTTATGCTAGAAGTCTGCAGACTCATCTTACACTTCTCCTAATATCTGAGAATGAACATATTAATGTATAGTATAATATAGAGTAGAATTATACAGGTTCATGTATAATACGATAGTAGAGAAATTTATTCTGCAGGAATG
>NW_010565649.1:46249-58752 GCF_000687285.1 Phaethon lepturus
ATGAAACAGGCTGCTCCCCATATAAACACTCTTTATTGAAGGTGATTGGAGTTTTGGGGTCTTTTCTTGACACATGTAACACAGGCCGCTCTCAATGACTGAACACCCACACAAAAGGACCCCTGTTGCTGCAGTATTGTGATGTCTACGCGCCTCAAGCTAACACCTCTTTCCTGCTGCAGTTGCTGAAGAGTTAAGTCTTTTGAGCCCTTAATCAATCGATCAACCTACTGTCAGCAAGTTTCCCTGCTAGCAATGGGATTTGATCAGTGGGCTTTGGAAGGGGATTTTCTTCTCCCTACCAAACATAGTGGCTATGCATGAGAGTCTTACTGCCTTGACTGTAGACTTCGAGGTGTCTGATGTATCCTAAATCCCAATGTCTCTCTGGCTTGTTGTACACAAAACAACTTTGTTCAGCAGTTGGTATCTTCAACATCACCATATTAGGGGGAAGCGGTGGTACTTACGAGACCATTTGGTAGGTGGCATACGTGCAAGCGGGTCCTATGACGACACAGCCAAGTGTGCCAGTATTCTGCAAGGGATCAGAAGGGGTCAGTAGTGGGGACCGTGCAGAGGACTGGCAGAGGGAGGAGCATGGGAGAATGAAGAAAACTTCAGGATTTGAGAAGGAGTCACGGAATTTGCCCAGCAAAAGCAAGAACAGAGTAGCAAAGGAGCTACAGAAAGGTTAAAAGAACAAATCTAGAGTGAAGGAGGGAGGAATCACAGAAAGCTAAGAAAAGGCAGGGGACAGAATAGCAACGGTATGACCTTTGTTAAGAGACAGGCAGCAAGTTAGGATTAAAATGTTGCAATTGTTACAACTGCACATATGCAATTACACACCCCAGCAGTGCTTCCATTTGCAGAAGAAAGAGGGGTTGGAATTACAAGATACCGTGTTATCAGGAAAGCAATTTGTTATGTGCACATGAAGCTTGAATGAAAAGAAATCCTTCCATGACCACCAGATGAGGCCTGACCAGTAGCTTTGTGTGTCATGAGGGACTTTGTCTTGACAAAGACTATAGCAGGTGCTCATATACATTGGTATATTTGAGAATTCACATTGGATTGACAAAGCTTCACTCAGAGGTGACAGTTATTAGACATGAGAAAATCCACCGAAACACAGCTTCTTGTAAGGCACCGATTCTAACTGAAGCTTTTCCCCGTATTAGCGTATGCACATAGTTTCTCCCACGTGACTTCTGTGATTTCTAGTGAGAAGTGAGCTCTTCATCTTTGCCCTCTGGGCATAGTTCCATAAGCATTTCTTCGGTATCAGTGACAGCCTAATAACCTCTCTGTCCTCACACTCCTGTTCTCGCACAGCTCTCTCCTTTGTGTATTTGTGTAAACTGACGGTGAACCAGATCAGGGTCTGATCCAGTGGGAAATGGACTTTTTTTGCTCTGCTTGGGCTGTTGGAGTGTTTGGGTTGTGGGGGATTTTTTGGTTGGTTGGGGTTTTTTTAGTGGATTGCTTTGGCTATGTGGCCACACAAAAAGCTGTGCAGATATAAAAAAGAGGACAACTTAAGCATGGGCAAAGGAGCCAGAAGCAGAAGGCTTCATTAGCCAGCACTGCCACCAAATGTCTAATGACGGTCTCTGGGAAGCATGCATAGAATCTCACTCGAGTACTTGCCTTCTTGTCCTCACAAAACCTACAGGAACATCTTCTCTTTGAAAACTTCACTTCCCTGTCAAATTTATTTGGAACTGAACAACAGGATCAAAAGTTAATAAGGAAAGACAGAGAGGCACATGCATGCATGCACACAGAAAGAAAAAAAGTCTTGTCGTCTTAGGAAATCAACTTAAAGAAGCCTGCTACTCACATAAATTTCCTTGATGAGCTCCACACCTTCACAGGTGCTGGTACGACAGCCTTGTGAGACATAGAGTGATGAGGTAAAGCTGTGGAAGGTGGCATTGACTGTAACATTTTCTCCTGTAATGCAAACATAAAAGTAAACAGCATCATGAGTTCCAGATAACCACTAATACACTGTGTCCCTCTTCTTCTGACACAGGTCTGAGCAGTCTTATGCTAGGATGTCTCCCACCAAAAAGCTGCTAGAAAGTCCAACTACCACCTAACTCCCACTATTTGGGATAAGACAGTAAAATTTGCTCTAGTGCGGACTACTGACTACTTCTGCTGAGTGTTAAGACTTTCAGTACCAAGTACTTTGTTGGCCAACTAGTGTTGACCATTATTCGAGACATTTTTTAAGGCTCTGTAGGAAGTAACTGAGAGACCACTTTCCAATAAAATTGGACAAAATCTCTTCAACTAGAGGGCAGAAAGGGAATAGATACCATTTCTTTGGAACCTCTTTTTCCCATTATATTCTAAAGAGTGACAGTAGATTGGTGCTATTCAAAGGAGAGGCAAGATATCATAATAAATAAAGCATCATCTGCACTGATTCCAAATTAGGGAAAAACATACGGACTGAAGATTCTTCACACTTCAAGTCATAATGTGATCAACAGATGGGGTCAAGAGGAAAATTATTTTAAGAAAGTAGAAGCTAATCCAGCCAGGGGACGAAGCAAGGGCATCCCAGTTACTGCAGTAGATGGATCACTGGTCTTGTCTGATCCAGTTCAGCAATTCCCATGTTCCCAATTCCAACTGAACACCTCCAGAAAAGCATGCAGAAAGAGTCTGCCCAAACATCATGAAAGCAAATATGGTTCTGCCCATCTGTAGAGCACTTCTGTTTTTACAGAGGGAGGTCGTTATTTCTGTAAGACCTACATAAGCAGAACAGACAGGCAAGGAGCTTGTCTGAGGAGCAGTTTGCTGGAGGTCAGATGAGTAGCAAGCTGTGGCACAAAGTCTGACAAGAAACTGCAGGAGGAGAGGGATAACCATCACCATTGCCTTACCTGTCACCTGGAATTCATTTTGTACCCTTTTCAAGGCTTGCTTCACAGCTGATTTCAAACTATCAGTAGTTGATGGGAAGTCGGAGTAGTTCATGAGCATCACATTGATCAGATAACTGTTTTTGCTACACTCATTTGAACCAACTTGCTGCTGCAGCTGGAGCGAGAAAAACAAAGGCCAAAGGGCCAGACCCAAAATCCGTTGCTTCATTATTGCTTAGTTTAGACCCATTGTGTGTGCTCTCTCTTTTCTTTTTCTCTTCCAACCCTCTTTCTTTCAGATACTCTACATTGGTTTTGTTCCTGGGTAGGATGAAAGAGATCTCCACACCGTAGATTCAAAGACAGGCTGTACGATCCTTCTCTCAGGCACTTCCCTATCCCCCTCCCTGCCTTCACCTCTGCCCGCCCCTCCGGTGTACTAGGTGACACTTCTGTTTGTGAAAATCTATCAACAGCAAAACTCAGGAAAGGAGAGAGGCTAAAGGTTGTTGTGAATGTTTGCTCATGGAATGGCTGAGGCTATAAAACTGAAGCATTACGTGAAATCTTGCCTGATAAGGGCACTAGCTCTTCATCACAGGGATGAGCTGAAAGAAGGAAGGGGAGGGGACAAATGGACTGTAAAGATGACTCTTTAAAATGGAAATAAAATACAAAGTCTGTTAAAGCCTAGAGGAAAACAGATGGTTACTTCATGTTTGCATTGCCCCACATCTCTGGTTACATTGCCACACCATCTCTGCTATCTGGGCTCATAAATTAAGGGTATATTTTCTTCTGTGATAATTTAATTCCTTTAAATTTTACCATCGAAGCACTTTTTGTGTTGTCAAAAATGTCTGACTTCCAGTTCTCTAGACCTTCATTTCTACTTACAGAGTAGACTCAGCACAAAGCTTGTTCATTCGTACTCAGCCAGCATTGAGCCCCAAAGTGCTCCAGGTCTGCTCCAGACACACTGCTCTCAGGCAGCACAGGTCTCATTGCCCATTCCCACCTCATCAGACAGCTCCTCAAATGGGGGCCAAATATATTCATACTCTATGTGATGCAACCTCTTGCATCAGGTAAGGATTAGCAAAGCTGAAGGCCACGTCTCAGACCTATGGGACCAAAGCTAAACTATAAATGGCATTGCTAAAAGGCATACACTAAAGGACACTGCAGTATTGTTCCTGGGTAAGGCTCTTGGGCTTGCCTGAGTATTTTTCCTGAGAATGGTCTCAGGGAAGACAGGTAGAATGAAGGGAAGACAAAAAACCCACAAGCCTTATGGATAAGTTTGGGCACAAAGGAGAACTGCAAGATAAAAGGAATCAACAGGCAATTTGAAATAAATACTGAGTGTGATTGCTCTGAATTTGTAGTGCTTGTGCACACCTACAGCAGCTTCTGGTTTTCTGCTGAAACCTGGACTGAGGCTGTCAGATAATAAATCAGTTTACTTTTATTATTTCCTGAAATTATTTTAAGACAAACAAGGAAAATAATTGGCAACAGTGTAAGTAACAGTTCTTTTGCTATAAAAGAGAACTGCAATACCATGGTTTCTTTCAAAGCCTGTATTTAAAAGGTGTTGGATATACTTCAAATATATTTGCACAGACTTTTTACATGATCCTATTTTAATACCAAATTATTATTGCTTGACTCTTTCTTATACCCAACAACAGAGGACACCATGAGCCAGCATTTACGAGTAGACCTTGAACACCACAGTGTATCTAATACAGTCATTCTAAACTAGCAGTCTGTCATGTAAACATCTGGACTAGTATGGCTGGCTAGAGCCACAGACTGAGAATGGAATATAGCTTTTCATGCTGAGATCATCTTCTAATCACTGCCCTGTTTTACAGGTATTTGCAGGGTATGTACCCATTTTACAGGTATTTAAGTCCTTGAAACTTATCCCATATGAGTCTATAAGAGATTGTCGTTAACTTCAGCAGAGCAAGATTTGCATTTTTATACTATAGGGTGGATAATGCAAGTAGAACTGAGCATTTTACATTGCTGGTCATACAGGGAGTATGTAATGGCACTAAGATGTCCCTGGTTTTGTATCTATTCATGTATTTACTTGGTTTTCATAGCAGCTGCTTAAAAATGTCCTTTAAAAACATGAGGACAAATCAACTATAGCCTTAGCACAGCATTTCTTTTTACTCTCTCCCTTGCCCCCTGCCTTCACGGTGCCATAGGGAGTCCCAGACAGAACATGTTATAAATGAATTGTTGACCTCTCAACTTTTTAATTGCCCAGTGTGTGTAGTCAAGTCCCATGATGGGAGCACCTTGAGCATCGGGTGACATGGAGCAGGAGGGAATGCAGCAGGAGGTTGCGGCTGGGGTGAAGCCAGCACTCCCTGGAACCAGCTGTACACCACGCTTTCCCTTGTACCTCTGGGCTTTACACATCAGACACAGTTGCCTGGCAGACTGAACAGTAACATCTGCTTCATGGCATAAGAGAGACAAGGAAAAGCTGTGGCATCATGCTGTAAACATGACAGTTACTGATACTATAGATGATCACGAGGGTAGAGAGAAGAAAAAGTAGATGAGTGAGTCATATGTGTAAAGCACAAAATGTGATAGGCCTGCCACAAGCAAAAGCAAAAACTTATGTTTATTTGTGTTTGTTGCTGTCTGTGCCCAAGGAATCTTTAGTTCCTGGGGAATAGAAGAGGTGAGACACCAATGCCAGTCCATTCATACTGTCCTGGCTGCAGAATAAAGCTAAGCTCCCAAGGATCCCAGCCAACTTCATCTAATTCTTTTGTAACGTCCAATCTAGCAGTGTATAAAACCAAGAGGTTACCAGTGACACAAACCAGCCAGATACCCCAAAAAGTCTTCCATATATCTTCAGGGCACTGCCCTTGCTACCTCAGTAACTGTTCTCCAACCGTGAACCAGCTCTCACAGTTCAAAGATTAGTCAGGAAGAAATACAGTTTAGAAACCTAAAAGTCAAATTATGTATCAGAGGAAAGAAAAAAAAAGCTTTTTGACTCCTACAGGTGACTACAGCTTTAATTAGAAATATTGTCTTACAACAAAACTACAAGTAATGGGAGCATCCTGAAGGCAATGCAAATGATTTTGCCTTCCCCTGAAAGAATGTAATAACATGGAGAAGCAGAGCAAGAGACTCAAACACCAGGAATAGCCTTCCTCAGGTAACCTCTCCTGACACTCCCAGGATAAGCCACAAAATTTAACCCAAAAACATCTTTAAAGTACTTCTAGAACTACTTATTCTCTCTTAAAATAGTCGAGGTTTAATAACCTTCTAAGGAATAAGGTGCTAAGAAACTGTATCTGATGTCCCCAGTGCATTTTTTTCTAGCTGCGGCTTCTAGGAATTAGATACCATTATAATCTTGTCAGAAAGGTATAAAAGATCCCAGCATTAAATATCTTCACCATGTGCAAGTATTTACCCAAAAGTCAGTTCTTAGGTGTACATCAGTTTGAGTACCTCATCTTTGTGATCCTAGCATTATTTTAACAGCTGACGGAGATCTCCCCTTGAATCACTCAATACAAACCCTGTAGTTTACCATTTAGTCTTTCATCAGAAGCACAGCAACGATAAAGATTCAGATAGGCAGGCCCAGCCTTCATTTGTCTGAAGACAAAATTCAGTCCCTTGCCAACAACAATAATACCTGTGTATATACTGCATAGCTACAAAACACCATAATAGGTCTCTGTGGGTGTTCTGTGTTAGATTAGAAATACCAACTCAGATTAACTCCCTGGAGAACTGTATCGCTGGTTTTAGTGAAAAGTGATGTTTAGTGCCTGATTCTACAGCAGTATTTGTTTGTCCTGCCCTCTGGTTTATTGGATAATAAACAACCAGATATTACAGGGTGTGTTTGAAACAGATAATCAGCACTGAATTCCTGATCTAAAGCTACTCTGAGAGGTTCTCTCAGTCTTCTGGAATATTCAAAGACACTCAGAGAAAAAGAAACCAGAAGAGCAAAAAATTGCCAAGAGTTTTATCTCTAAGTCTCTCAGCCCATGTAAGATTATGCTTTACAGAATATTTTCTAGTCCTTTTTTAATGGTCCATGTGACAGGGCTTTCCTCATTTCAATGGCTTCTTTTCTGTACAGAGTTGGAGAATGCTGAAAAAATGGGAATGATAGGCTAACCTGGGCATCACAGAGTCCCTTTGCCTATCCAGCTCATATTGTAAAAGTGCAACCACATTCAGAACAAGGCACTGTATTTCCAATACCTTTACCAATTAATTTTTAGGGTCTTTTCACTGGCATGTAGCCTAATTTCTTTTTTACTTGATTATAAATCATTACTTCCACTTGACGACTCAGAGAGGAGCAAATAGAGATAAGATATGGAACGAAAATTTCAGAAAGCTCAGAAAAGCCCAAGAGTTATGTGAAAGTATCAGCTGCCCCTGGTCAGTGAAACTACTACTGTGGAAGTTGGCACCAATAGCCCTAGTAAGTCTGAAGAATGTAGACATAGTGTCAGCTCATCTTCAATTTCTTTGGTACCAAAGGCAACCAATGTAGCATTTTTCAAGCCACTATTTTGTAGAGAAACAATATGATTGTGATACAATCGTTTCACTTTGCAGAATAAAATATTTTGACAGTGTCCTTTCAAATGAAAAATTCTTCTACATATTTGCTACAATTATTTATTTTCTCATTGTCATTTAATTACAATTGTTATGATCAACTTATGAGTTTCACAATTGTACATTATCTTTCATTTTCTCCAGAGCTGGGAACTTTGGTAGTACACAAGAATCTGAAGTTCCACTAAAATAAAAGAGACGCTGCAAGTCTTGAACACATACTTCAGTTTCCTTAAGCTCTTTTTATTAAATATTATGCCCATCTATACTATGTGATGGGATGGAGCTATGAGATCTTCAAGTTAGTACACTTGGTCCTGTAAATCCATATGGCAGTGGAATATTGTGCAGATGTACCAGCACACATCCTGGACCAGTACAACTGCATTCTTTGGGACATAGCACTTGCAATGATGTGGCTTTCCGGCTTGGGTAAGTTTGTGTGGATCCGGCTAATCATGCACTGGATTTTTCAGTTCTGACACTGACTTGTGCTGGATCTGAGACTGTCTCCCCTCCCCTCGCTTGGTTCTACATACATAAACTTCCAAAAACTTATCTAAATGTGATGCTGAAATCCAATACAAGGACAGCTTTTAAGTTACTTTTATTAACTTGACTGAATCTTGATGACAGTTTGGGTGCTGGAAGTATCAGGAAAATTCTGAAGGTGCAGTTCCCACAAACCCATATATCACAGACATAAACACCAGTGAAAACTAAAGAAAGAGGTTCCCCTACCAAAATAAAGAAAAAAATTATGAATTTTCATTTCACTGTTTGGAGGTCTTTAATTGACATGACCATTGTTTGCTCTCTTGAGCTGGGCAAGTGGTCAGACAAGCTGGTCTCTCTCTAGAGACCTGACAAGTGCCTTAAACATCCACATGATCTGTCACCTCTGCAGGCTGGTCTTTGCTGTCAACTTACATATTTCACCTTGTCTCATCATGGATGGTCTACCCAGGGCAGATTAAGGCTCAGGTGTTGCTAAGCACATGAAAAAGAAGAAAATATTCTTCAAGTTCCTTGCTTTTAAAGGAAGCATTTCCCATTTACTCATCTCAGGGGACTGCCTTTGCAGCTTTATCAGGGAAGCATTTAATTTCTCTCACTTTTGTATATCATTTATCTTGAGATGCTGTCAGATGCATTTTCAAAGATACAAGACGTAGAATATGGCGAAACGTCATTACTGAAAAAACATTATCTTATCCAGACATTACGGAAATTGAAGCATGTGATTGCTGCTGATGCAAAGGTCACTTCCTAACCTCTTGCTTTGGTTATATGATCTTTTTTTTTCCATTTCTTGCTTTTCCTTTCTCTCCCTTTTTTCTTTCCTTCCCCTCCTTCCTCTCCTTTTCTTAGAACTCACTTTCCACTCTCTGATTTTTCATTTAGACACTCATTATGCTCTCTGATGCTTATCTTGGTGTTTAGTCACAGGTGCATGACTTCCCTTTTGCTGCTTCCCTTTTCCCCAATTCCCTCTCTCCCAGCAATTCTGTGTGGGAATAAACATGATCATTAATCATTTTACAGCTCACAACCTCCAAGATAATGCCACTGGCTAATAGAATGGTGATGGTAACACTGCAGCAGTTTTCCAGCATTATTAATAGAGTAGCTGAACTTCTTGACTTGTCTTTTATTTATGAAGTGTCATCTTGGCATTTCATATGAGGAAAAGATTAAAACATCTCTACCTACTTCGGTCTGCATCTTAATAATAATTTCTGCACCAGACATGCTAAAAACATTTTGGTCAATTTGATGCTGGTGAGAATACAGAATTAAACTACATGTGTCCTCCTACACAATTGACTTTAGTGAACATTACATATGACGTTCAACTCCTACTGCTCTGAATGGGTTTTAGACCACTCCTGTATGTAGAGAGTCCACAGCAATTGCCATAATGCCAAATTCTAGCATTTTGCCCCCTTCTTATATCGCTCACACACTATGTACATGTAACACCTCTACAAGTCAGGAGACAACTTGATTTTTACACTGTGTTCAATCCATGGCCCACATGTTGAGTTGTTGAATTTATAATTAGCAATCCTTCTGATGGCAAAGTCTATGGTTTTGATTGATGACAATCAATCACAACTAAACTCACCATTTTGTCCTTTAATACTGCTGTAGACCTCACCTATGAGGGAATGATCTGACAGGCAGAGTCACAGCTTTGCCTGCTGAGAACATGCCAGAATTCATTTGAGTCATGCTGAAGCAACTAAGAAAGATACTTGCTATTAAATGCAGCCTACAGTTCTGCTTTACGTATAACATGTCTCCAGTTTTGTAACTGGAAGCCAGATCGTTATGTCCAGTCAGAATAAATATTTACTTTCTTATCTTGCAGATGAGTTGAAGCTCAGTTGAAGCTAACTCTTATGGAACATGTTATCTTTTTGGATGCAAAGAAATTACACATAAAGAGGTATGAGTGCACAGGCAGCGCTTAGGGGACTTGCCTCCAAAGCACAGTTAAGGTTAGAAGATGTCTCACATCTGAGTTGCCCCTGACATGCAGAGAGCTGGCAGCATGTCGTGCTTCTGAGCACTCCCCACTCTGCATGATCACAAAACTTTTGGTCAAGAAAATCCCCCCTACAATGCAGATAGATGCTGGAATCCCACTGGTGCCATGCAAAACACTGTCTGCAAATAAAAAAGGAACTGGTTTGGCTGCTACTACTTTTTATCTTAGTTGACACTGCCCTTCTTGCGCCCACAGCTAACCCACTGACACTGCTCTCACACATTCTCCAGCTTTGGACCCACCACGTAAGAATTCAGGAAGCCACTGGAAAATGGGAGAAACCAGGGGAGCAGCTGAGAGCTTTCTTCCATTTGAGTCAATATTTTAGCTGTATTTAGTATGTTGATTCTTAGAACAGCATGACCTTCTGAAAGAATCTATATAAAAAGTGGAAGACGGCAATGTAGTAAAATTGTATTTTCAGTTACTTGTTTTAAAAAATAGGAATCTTGCCTAATTATACTGTCTGCTTGCTTGCATTTCAATCAAAAATATAACACCTTCATCAGTGAAACCTTCTGCTCCTTCTGTTTCTCCTCCTTTACCCAGTTTACTTTGGCATTTGTATAGTAAAAAAACCTGAAACCAAAATCTTCAGTTTTCTGAGCTTACTGTACAGAGCCAGAATATTCTATGGCGGTACTTAAAGTTACTGCAAGGTAATTACAACAATTATTATTTTCTTTCAGTTTGAAATGAAGCGCTTCTGAGGCCTTGTTTAAGATCTGAAAGGAAAATGGCATCTTACAATATCACTGTCAATCTAGATGTTTTTCTTGATTTCACCGGGTTCTTATAGAGGAGAATCTTAAGCCTTCTAGCCTGCTCAATTTTTTTTTCTGTTAGGTAATAGAAAATCCTAGACAACTGATAAGAGGACGGATATCTGTATTATATGAATTAGTCTATACATACAATCCTGAGAACATTAAAAAACACTTAAAATCAAATCTCTGAAAAGGCAAATAATTTCAGAATTATTTATGGAAAATTAATTTTCTCCTGACAGAAATAATACTTTACTTAGTAGAGAAGAGCTATAAAGAAGACCAAAGCAGTGGCACATCTTCTTTATCACTTTGACTGACTAACTCAAAATTAATTTCTTGCAGAGAAATCCTTTGTGGGAGAGTGGATTATTTGCCTGCCTTCTTTAAGGCCTGTGGTATGAAAGCACATTCCTAAGCAAGGGACACCATCATCGTCCTGTTGTGTTCCCGAGGTTCTTGGTTGCAGAGTAACCTCTCCAGGACAGTTTCAAGTCGGGTGTATCGTTCCTGGGTCAAGCCATCTTGAAGTGATCAGGAGAAGGTGAGCGTGGAATCCACACTCTGAAGCAGCAGCACAGAGTCCTTTACTGCTGGGCTATGTTACAGATGATTGCAGTGTGACAGGATGTATTTATTCATACAGAAGAAGCCTCTTTTTTTTTCTGATGGAGTGAAAAAAATTTTTCTTCTCAAGGAAGGAAAAATGGTAGAAACACAGATCAGTCCTGTCCATGGGCATGCTGTCAACAGTAGTGTAATGTATTGGTCCTCTGCGCCGGAATTGCTAATGGTGCAATTCAGGCAAAATAAAAACGAAAGTCTGGGGAATTCCACCACATGGTGTTCCTCTGTAACGAGGACAGATATGTTTTATTTGCAGCAAACTGCGATGTCAGAGACACTACAGGAAACAAGCCGTGCTTGAAAGTTATCCAGTTAGCCAGCGGCGAGATCAGCTACTGTATGCAGTTAAAATGTACACAACCCACATACCTACATTTTATGTTATGCTCTCCATCTTTGTAATGATAGATATACAGATGGAGTGGCTACGTTTAACGAAAAAGTATAAACAGCTGTGGGATTCCCTCCCCATAAGGCTGTCACAGGAGAGTGATCAACCCATCAAGATCAACGGGAAAAGGTCTCTGCTCAGTGGAAGAAGCTCTTTGGATCACTGTACAGACTGCGAGGGGTTGCTGCCTGCAAGCACATGAGACTTACGGCATGCCAGGGAAGAGTATTTTGGGATTGCACAAGATATATTGCCGGATGTTTAAGTGAAGGACGAAAGGTGGGTAAAAGAAGAGATCAAGGGGGGTTGGGGAGGAACCGGTATGGGACACAGGACGAGGGGATAAAAGGGGCTGGTGATGTGCAAACGGGTTGCTCAACAGTACATTTCTCCAGCCGTGCCCTGCACCTGATCAGCACAGTGTCTCGTCTTCACCTTAAACTCCATTTCTAACTGTTTTCCTGGGTGAAGGGACAATCTGTTCTGCACATGTGTGTGTACGGAAGTTTAAGTGCCAGCAGCTGGAATTAGACCACAAGTCATAGGTGCATATGTGTCCGGGGTGCCAGCAAACCGGAGAGACTGACTTGAGGGGCCGAGCCCCGTCCCTTGCTCGCTATGGACACCGA
>NW_010565650.1:0-48356 GCF_000687285.1 Phaethon lepturus
CCCCTTTTTTCCCCTTTTTTCCCCTTTTTTCTTTTCTTTCCACAGCAGGATGTTTTGGGATTAAAGGCATAAGCAACATCTAGATCTCTAGAGACATCTGGTCAATATTGTGTTCATCACTGCAGCTTTCGTAGTCTTGTTTATAGGGCAGGAGCAAGCCCTCATGTGAGATCCCCTCCATGCCTAGGGTTCCCATACCTCAAAAAATAGAACAGTTTTCTCAAATTCTAGGCATGTATGCGTATATATATGTATGTATATGTACATGTACATATCTTTACAGTGAGGACTATCTGCTTTTTCGGAAAAACTGGCTGTTACAAGAACAGCTGATACCCTCTGAGGATAGTTTGCTGGCATGTGCGCTGCCGTTCTGCAGACTGCATACTGGAAGTATGGTATTTCTGCACGCATTCTGCATGTATTTGTATTCTTCTCCCCCACCCTTTCCTTCTCTCTTTTCCCTTCCTTTCTCTTCCAAGTTTAAAATAGATTTCCAGTATGAATTGGCCATCAATGGAATTCTTCTTTAGTGGTTAATTTATTCTTAATAGAACCTGGTGGGGTTTTTCTGAAGAAGAAGGAACAATACATCTTTAGAACAAGTTTGTAAGTGTCATGATTTTTCTACTAATTTATACCACATACTCCGCTTTTTAAATGTTAAATTACCTCATTGTATCTCTGAATATCATATGTACTTGGGCCTGAAATTAAGCTTGCTGTATAGTTGTCAAAATGACCACAATTTGCTCTGTGAAATGTCCTGATTGCATGTGTAATTCAAAGCAATCCTGATCTCTGTATAAACCAGTACAGACTGCTTAGGGGCAGAGTTTATGTATGCTGATTGGGCCTTCAGTTTAGCTGATAGTGAATACACCTGCATGTTGAAAAAGATGCATTACAGATTTTCAAACTCCTAAATGCTAAAGAGAAAGGAGAAAGATGAGATGAAAAGCTGTTCTGCTACCGTGAGGTTTCAAGAAAGGCTGAGTTTTTCGTATATACGTTTGTTCCAAGCTCTGTTGAAAGCTGCCTCAGTATTATCACTGAAGTGAATATATTTATGTACGAGAAATTGTATTGCAAATATGATTCCTGGTTATAACGCTTGGTTTGTCCCATTTCTTACTGAAGTGCGTGATTTCAACGACAAAGATGAATCGTATTACGAAAACTCCTTCATTGAAAGTAGCCCCATCCTGAAATTTTAACATTGTTCATCTTTCTAAGCAACACTCTTAAGGTATTTTAGATATTTAGTCAGGAAGCATCTGGCTACTGAGGAAAGTTGCTGTAAGCCTTCTGAAATACTGCATAGGTCTGGCACTTTCTGGAGAAGCCCATATTTCCATAAGTGTTTGAGTGGGGTTAATTCTTCCGTATATGCCATATGTTAGCATATCTGTTATATGGTATAGAGGCATGTAACTAATGTTCTTTTTCTAATAACTAAGGCAGATGTAGTGCAACACAGGTAGCTGGTATACTGTAAAATAATACACTTTTCTGAAAACTGTTTCAGAAAGGCACATATGAGCATGTACTACAATGGAACAGCTTATGCAAATGCATACAGATTCCATAATGTGAGGCCCTGTTACAAAGAATGTGTAAATTGGGGAAAGTTCCTACATAAGCTGCAATTCTTAGTTAGTTACATATTACTTTAATAATCTGAATTCTGCCATTGTAGGCAAAAATGACTATTCTCTGTTTAGTGTCAATCGTGGTTACTTTGAAAATTAAAAAATACATCACAGTGAGTAATTTACTCAAAGCATTCAGGCTTTACTTCTGTCTGCATCATACCTATGAGCAGATCATCATTTATTCAAAATCATACGTAAGTAACACTCATCCTTGAAAATATTTTGCTAATACATTTTAACTTTAAGAATGACCCATCAAGTTTGACCTATTAAAGTTTAGCTGTGACCTAAATTATTGTCTGTCAAAAAATTATTGCTGTGTGTTACTGAATAAGCACAAAACAGTTCCCAGTAAGAGTTTCGTGCTCATGGAACTCTTGTGTTGATTTCCATAAATGCCTCTGTGTGGATTGCAGTTTGTTTTTCAGTAATAAGTGATCCACTCAAAATTCCATTTCCCCAGTGTACATGAAAAATGAACATTAGTAAGAAGGAAAGGCACAGCTTTATCAATTCACATGAGAGAAAAAAAAAAAAAGTCTTTGTGGAAACTCTTCTGTGTAATTCTAGTTGTTGACTCTTCACCGTTAAGTTACTGGCTTGGAACCAAGGCTGAACTGGTCAATAAGTATTATTCCTTCAGAACTGTGCACAAGTCCAGAAGCACTTTTCTGCATGTGGATGTAGCCTTAGCTAACAGTTTGGAATAAATGTGCATGTTTTCTTCACGTTTATTGTTACTGAAAAGTAGGATTTGCAGTATTTCCACCACCAGTTAGCCTTAAAAGTTTCTGCAATTAAAACTTCCAAAGATAAGAGTCTATCTGTTTCAAACAGCGGTGTGCCGCGTGAGAAGATAATGATATATAACATAAAAGTAGGCAATAACAAAGGCTGACTGGACGCAGCCCAGAGCAACCTGCTCTAGTTACTCTGCTTTGTCTATGCTGTGTGTACTCTCAAGGCTCCTGAGACCTGCCTGGGCACCCAGTCAAGACAGACTACATTTTTCCTAAACGTTTCTATCACTACAAGGAATTCCTCCTATGCCTAGATGTCTGAATGGTATGCTTTGTCGCTGTCATTTCTGCGAAAGGCACCCTTTAGACATTGCAGCTGCCAACAAAGCATATTATTTAAGATAGAATTACCAAAATAATCAATGCAAATTGAGCTCATAAACTACTTACAGGCCCCGAACCTCTTGCTGACTAATATTTGAAGATTCCTATGCAGATCTGCTGCCAGTTGTAGTTCTGCTCTAGTGAGAACTTGTTCTTCACCTGTTACTCAAAGAAGAACCTAAGAAAGCATTTTGAAGGATATTGGCAACTTTGCTGCTTATTCTAATGTTCCAATTTTACACCTTTTAGGCACTGCATGAAAAAAACAAGCCAAATATGACTATTGAGAAATACACAAAATGTTTCCAAATGAAACATTTAGGCCCATGTGTTTTCTGTGCATTCTTTTAGATCATCTGGATTTTTACTAGAATATGGCTCTGAAGTATTAATATGAATGCTTTTCCTAATGTTTGGAGGTCAACAATAACCGTAAATACATGCATCGGCTCTAAATTGTAATATTCACAGAATCACAGAATCATTAAGGTTAGAAAAGACCTTTAAGATCGTAAGTCCAACCATCAACCCAACACCACCATGCCCACTAAACCATGTCCCGAAGTGCCACATCCACACATTTTTTGAACACTTCCAGTGATGGTAACTCCACCACCTCCCCAGGCAGCCTGTTCCAATGCTTGACCGCTCTCTCCATAAAGAAATTTTTCCTAATATCTAGTCTAAACCTCCCCTGGAGCAACTTGAGGCCATTTCCTCTCGTCCTGGTTACTTGGGAGAAGAGACCAACACCCACCTCGCCACAACCCCCTTTCAGGACTGATAACAGTTTTGGTATGTTATTATGGAAGAAGTGTTTTATTTTACTTGATTAAGCCTGCTTAAGGTATTTTTTATTAGCTTTTGAGTTTGGTTCATTTGACATAACAAATGAAGAGTTTGGTCAACCATCTGAACAGAAGCTGGAATGCAACCAGACAATTTTTTTCCCAGTGAGCTTTTTCATTACTTGTTGGAAATTTTGCATTTCTTCCTCAAGCTTCTGAATGTTCACAGTAAATTATTCCCAGTTTCTTCGGCTTCAGTCATATGGAGGGAGCTTCTGGTTAAATATATGTGCCTAATAACAGTAAACTAATTCTGACATTATATTTTTACTCCTGAATAAAAATGTTCATCATGTTGGTGAAAACAAGCAATCGCATTCTATTTAAGAGTAAAAAAGAATTGTACGTGTCACCCTGCAGGAGCTGACGAATCTATTTTCATTATAACAAACATTGATTTTGCATTAAAAAGTCTCATTATTTGAGATAATGACTGTTGGGCTTCTTAGTTATTCTTCTGGTTCCTAAATCATTAAAACTATAATAGTTAAAGAGCAAATAGGAATGCAAAAGACCCCAAACTGTATTAAAATCTCCTCTCATTTTGTCTTTAAAATTGCAATAAACTTTAAGGCAGATATATATTATCAGAAAATTGTCTTATTTATTTTGAGCTCATTTCAATGGTACCTCTATTTTTGCCTATAGAAACATCACTGAACCTGAATGTATTGATTTTTGGATTAACATTAGTAGAATTAATATGTGACACCTGGGGGCCTCATTCATCAGTGCATTACTCGAGTTTTTCAGCAGATTCCCACTGCACTGGATCAGGGAAGCTAACCCTGTGTTTCTTACAGTTAAAAAATATAAAACAAATCTCTGTAGCACATGGATGTATAAAGATCTTTATTACACATGCTCTCTCCCTCAAATAATTCTGATTATGGACTTGTTGAGGAGGGCATCTTGTTTGTTTTGCTTTGTGTAGATAGAGTGCTACTTTGAATAATTCCGAGGTTTGGGGGTTTTTTAATGGGCCTGAAAGGAAGCCAGTCCCCTCTTGTGCTCTCCCCTTCCCCCACCGCCTCTCCTCAGAGCTGTGGCTGCGTGGGCATTAATGTATTCCGTATGTTAGGGGCTAGCTGAATGTACCTTCCCACCAACAGCACTATGAATTATTGACGTGAGGGATGCTCCCTAGTGTATACTTTTCCAAGGTTATACTCTCTGATATTAGATATTTATTTGGCATAAGGTAGGGATAAGAACCTCATTGCCACATTATGTCTGACACAATCAAGTTTTGGGGAATTTCAGCAACATTAGAAGATTTGTATAATGTATTCTTTTCGAGGCAGGGGCTCAGCTTTAAACAAAGCATAATCCCTACTGCATATCATTTCCAACCTAATGCAAGGAGAAGAAGCGAGACCATAATGCTATCAGCATCATTTCCCTTTTGTGTTCAGTTGCAAGGACTATTCCCCTAATATTCAAAATCCACATATTCATTAAATGGAACAGAATGATAGAAAAACTAAAAAAAGTAAGAAAATAATGAAATACATTTCCATGAAAGTGGCATAAAATTGAGTTATTACATCTAGATGAATGATGAAGTACTTGGAAACAATTAAATAGTTGATATCCACAACCTCTTCCAGTGCTTGAACACTGCTATTTTAGTATTTTTGATGCTAACGTTATTCCTAATTTCTTTGAATCAAATAGTGTTTATTTTTATATTTCTGCTATCTGTAAGAAAAGGATCTTGTGAACACTTCATTCATTGTGTGACCCAGTCTCTCCTTGTCAGCTGCTTTGTTAGCCTAAGCCTCTAGGGTTTGTATCCTGGGAAGCGGACCTTTTGTACTCCTTAGGCTATATTCCTAGACAATAGGGGAAAAAAATAAATCTTCTGTGACAAGTTTACTTAAAGGGACACTATCACATTAAATAAGCATATAAATATACCCACAAGTAATGTTATTCCTCTTGAAATTTTGGAAAAAAATGTTCTTTCTTGGTACTATTAGTTAACACCCTCATCTGCTTGCGATGCAGTAATTGTGAAAATCACATCATTTTTCACACTTCAGGCTGTTCTTTACACAGTACTTTTCAAAAGCTAGGAAAACAAGTCTGTTATTTCACTGTTTATTTTTAGTCAGCATTCAGGGTCTGAATATTGTGTGCTGCCCCAGTGAGAGGCTGGGATGCAAATGTAGTAAGGGAGCATTTGGGCTTAAAACAGTTCTATTTCTAGTGAATTGGTTATGGAAAGAGGCCAAAAAAGCATGTTTGCTAACGGTGGATGTTGTAAGTTAAAGAACATAAAAAAAGCTAAACATTTTAATGAGAATAACCTAGTCTTTTTCAGGAGAGACTCTATTAAAATACAAGGTCCACAGATCTGTCTGGTTCTTCCTCTCCTTTTTGTTTTATGCAACTTTATAAATTCACTTAATGCAATTATCTTTGGTGAATAATTTAGTGGATTTTAGTGTGATAATAGAACTAGAGTGGTTTTATAGTCATCGTCATGTCTTATCAAATCAGGATGTTTATAAGTAATTCCAGTTATTTGTTTATGAAATTCTTAGTAAGAGAGACCAAGATCTCATGATAAAGATTGGAGAAAACAACACAGAGTTACATATTTAGAAAACATACTGTTAGAGAAAATAGTGCTTAATTTGTTAACTATTTAACCTATATTAGTAAATGATGTTTTGGTAATGCTTCTATAGCTACACACACACATGCTATCACATGTTGGCATACATACGTGTATTAATTTTATGCATACTTTTCAATCAGCACATGAATGCCAGGGAAATCCTCTGGAATAGTAAGAAAAGCTATCACAGTGATCTGCCAGATCTTTGTACTGCCACATACATCTGCGTGACAGTTGTCGTCATCATCATCATGTAGAGCAATCTGTTCTGGGCTTGTAAGGCTGCCATTCTCAGCTTACAGCAGCTCTTGCATGTCTTACAAGAGCTTATATGGGGATTCCTCTGTTGCTGTTACTGTGCTTTCAGCTTTTCTGTGACTCTGTCTCTACATTAACTAATTACACTGAGGGTTTTGTTCGGGCTTAGGGTTCTTTGTTGTTTTGTTTTGTAATACTGTTTTGTTTTGTTGAAAAGAAACTATTGGCACTGGGGAAAGGGCTCAGGAGCTAATTGGATGTTAATGAATGGAGGAGGATAAATACCTTACTGGGGGGAAAAAATGTTTGCTATTTGAAGTGCACTTTCGCTAGTGATTCTGGGATGTTTTTCGCTAGGTTTTGACTGCGGTTTGTTCTAGGATATCATAAAGTTGTTAACCTGATATTTAAATTAACATACACATTGCCCACTTGAAATGTGGGTCCCACTGTGCTGGACATTTTAGCAAGGTATCCACATCTGACTCCTTTCATCTGAGGAATATATAGCTTAAAAGTATCTAGCAAAACGATTTGTAACACCAAAAAGTGGTGAGGCCGACTCCCTCATATACTTCTGCAGTAGCTGTTTGGGAAGCTTTATTAGCAATTTTTTTCTTATTATTTTTATTGCTCTCTTGTTCAGGTGACATCAACGCTTTTAAACTTTGCTGAGGAATTCTAGAGACATCTCTTGGCTCTGAGGATTTTTCTGTGACATATAAAGCCTTTTGATGTGGCATCCAACAAATTTTTGAGAAAGGCATGAAGATGATGCGTGCCTAAGCATGGGGACCCCCCTTACCTCTCCTGTCACACCTGCAAGACATTCCTCATCTACCTTCTGTTTTCCATCCTTGGAACTCATGCTACTAGACACTGAATAGAGTCAGCACGCAAGTAAGAGCTGCATTCAGACACAAATCTTTCTTGATCTCTGGTTTACTTTACCAGTTGAGAACTTGGACTTCGTAAGACTTCGTTTTCATACTTATTTGAAGGTGGCAACGATACTGCAGCTTCTGGGAAGCTAGTTCCTCTTGGCAGGAGCTACCCAGCTAGGTCTTCATCTCTGATTCCTAAGGAATACTGCAGGTTGTGTTGCTGGAATCCTGGTTGATACTTTGCACCCCTATCATATTTGTATGTTACAGCAGAAAGTATGCCTTTCTCTGCTTCAAGGATAAGGGGAAGGTTTCAAGTATACATAAAGTTAAATGTTAATCCCCATTTTCCGGATGCATATGGTAGTCATGTTCTTTGATGTTTCTTTATTCTGCTGCCAGTCAGAATTGCTTGGCAGTCTCTTGAAGGTTTGTTGGAGTCTTTGTCTTGGCACCCTTATGAGTTTGTGACCTTTGTCCTGGGATCTGCACTTGTAATCATCACTTCTCATGTGCCTGCACAGTCAGCTCTTGGTGTTGTTTGTGACTAGAAGCTTCTTTGCCTTCCAGTGTTCCTAAGGCTGACTTGTTCATGATTCGCATCTTTCACTGCAGTTGCTTTCTGTCCTCTTTGGTTGTCTTACTCATCCTGTTCCCAAGACCCAACCTTGCAGTTGCATTTGATTCCAAGCTCTCTGGATAGTCATGTTAATCAGACAATACTACCATACTGTATTCTTTGGACTTAACTCCAGATTGTGACCTGTGTTGTCTCACCTGGAGGCACAGATGTGTATACATGTTTTTATTATATCTTGTTGTGTAGTTGTAACTTGTTGTTTTCTGGTGCTGTAGACATCTGCAATAGATGCATTCACAGGTTTCAGGTGCAGGAACTGTATCAGAGCCAGAACTTCCTAGCATAAGCTCCCAGGTTGAAGCAGTTTTGGGGGGCCTCCCGTCAAGCGTTAGCAAATTGATTTACTTCTCTTTAGCTTAGCTGAAATGTCCAGAGCAGTTTATCTAGCCTTCCCTATCGGGTGGGTGCAGACTTCAATGTCTAGAGGCCTCCTCAGAGTGTTCCTTGTGTGAATTTTCCTTATTTATTGAATTTTCCACTCTTCCCATGTCCTGGGAAATTCTTGTTTGTCAACTGCATGTTCTTCACTGTGCAATTTGTCAGCACAAGACCTATTGCTTACAGTGCAACTTACAAATGCTATTAAAAATTGCCACTAAAAATTCTTTATTAAATACCTGTTTCCCCAACTCACTCTTCAGACAGTGAAAATGCCCTTGTGCTGGGACTGTTATTTGTTCAAGGCATGTCACTAACCAGACAACTATTTCACTCCTGTGTTACTTGAACTAATAATAAATTTGATTATTTTAGCAAAGGTCTCTGAGCTCTGCAGGAAGGAAGCAAAAGGACTGTGCTGCTGCCGTAAGTCTAACTGTCTCACAGCAAGATTCCTTGCCAAACAAAAGTCATTAAAGCTGTAATTGTAATCTCTGCAGTTCAGAGAAGGCACTTGCTTCTAGAACTTGAATGTCCATAGTTGGCAGGAATAAAGAGTTAAAAAAACCCGACCTGCAGAGCAGTAGTAACATGATGCACATAGCGGTTGACTTTCTCATTTCAATGAGTATTGTTTATGAAGCCTTTCTGAGAGGCACTTAAGCCTAAATATTAACTTTATGTCTATACACCACAGTGTGATGTTCTAGGACCTGCTGGACTGAACAACAATTGCAATTGCACTGATGTGTACTGATAATTAGTATTGAGAACATTCTGTGTGCTTACAGTAACACTTTCATCTGAAGATCTCTAAACACTTTCCAAGTCCTAGGAAACTCTTTCTCTCTCTTCGCAGATGAGGAAACAGTAGTGCGAAGAGCACCTGAGATTCCATAGTGGGCTAGTGGCAGAAACAACATCTCTGTTTCTGACACAAAAATATCCTGTTGTAGTGACTGGATAATGTTGTTGTAGTAGTAGAGTTTGCTCACCACATTCTTTGTGCCACACTTGCAAAAAGTGCTTTTTTTCCCACTTGGGAAAATATTGGGCCTGTACCAAATCAAGAAGTTGGCCTCAAGCAACTTTTTTTGTGTGTGTGTCTAGCATTGTGACACTTCAGGCTTTGTGACATATCATTTGTTTTTCACTAGTACTATATGCACACTGATTTTTCAGGTTAGATGTTTGAGTGACCATTTGCAACAAATAAGTGTGCCACCAGGCAACTTCCCTGCTATTAGACCAGCAACAGCTTGCAAAGTATGAGAAAAATATTACTTAGTCCATCAGAATCTTCTTCCTTCTTCCCAGCCTACTCCCAACAGAGATACGTACATGATTTGTAAGAGACATGTTAAGAGGAACTACAGGTGGAAGCAGAGGACACTTTGAATGATGGCCCTCTTAAATGTAATGCCCAGCATTGGCTTAATGGTCATCTTGTGGGCAGTTCAATGAAGGAGATGTATATTGTGGGAGAATACATAAAGAATGGAAGGACGTCTCTGTTGAAATCACTTGGAGTGAGAAAGTGACCGTCTGAACTAAGTGACTTTGCCACCCTCACTGTGTGAAATAGGCCTCTGCCGGGTTAGTGAGCAGCACAGGCCATAAAAGCTATCCATTTATCAACAGGTACTCCCCTGTGCCTGCTCGGCTCCACAATCAAATTTGCTTTCACATACAGGTTACTTCTGTGTTACCTAGAGAAATGAGCTAGAACTCCAAACAGGCAGAAGTACTTGTGTTGTTGAGAGGAAGGGGGCATTTATTTATTTCACTTCCAGGAAATACCAAAAAAGTAAAAAATTGGCCCAAGAGCTACTGAAACAATTCTGTGTATTACAGTAGTATAAACCCATGTGAAAAAGACACAGAGGCACTTGAGGCACCAGGAAGCACCTGGCAAAACTAGCCCAAGGAGCTGGGTGACTGCTGTTGAGTACAGTCTTTTTCCGAAGCTGAAAGCAAGTGGGAAATCAATAAATCACTTCTCAAGCTCTCAGTAATCAGCAGCTGATGATATTGCCCAGGGCCTGGGGAAAAGAGGCTCTCTAGCTGAAGAGAAAATGTGGGACAGCAACAGGGGTGGCTTTCCTGAGCTCGCAGGAGGCCGGGATTGCGTCTGCAGCGCGTCCGTCATGGCAGCGCGTCCGTCACAGCAGCGCTTCCCTCTGTCAAGGGTTTACCGTGTCTGCCGTCCCTCTTGAGGCCGGAGCGAATGCCTCGTCTTCCGTTTCTGCCCTTTCTTTTGTGTCTGGGACTGCTCCTCTCACTGCTGCAGTTTGGTTCACAGACCGACCAGAGGGATCCAGTGTTTGGCCGGTATTTGTAGTGTGTCAGGCCCCAGTTCTCTCGTCATCAGGATTTGACCATACCGTATCAGGGAGCAGTTTTAAAGACTTTGATTTCTGGGTGGAGGGCTGTGTGTGGTTGTACCCAGCACCCTTGGCCAGTTCTGAGAGGATTTAGTCTTATATGGGGCCTGCTGAAAATGTGACTTTTTTACATAGGTGCTTTTTAACGGCGGTTTTCCTGTGGTAATGCATTCATCTGATAACTTTTAAACATGCTTATTTTTTAATATATAATTTTATGTTGCAGTTCAGGTTTTTTTATTCTGCATTTTGGCTTTATGTTTGTCAAGACCAAGGTTAAGAATTTTGGGTGATTTGTAATGATGTGATTCCTGTTCTGTATGGTGAAGCTGTAAGTAGAAGCAGGGGGAAACACAACAATTCATCATCAGCTGCTTCGGCCTCTTGTCCTGCAGCTCGCTGTGCTCTGGGAACACTCACTCTTACCTCACGGGCTTGCCCACTTCCATCTCCCTCTCAAACCAATTTTCCTTATTCGGAGAGCTGCTTAGAGGATGGAAATTTTCATCCCATTGGTTCTCTTCAAAAGATTAAAAAAAAAAAAAAAAAAAAAAAAAAAGCGCTAAACCGCATACCCCGCTCCCAAACTGGAATAAGAGGATTTGATCAAGGTATGTTTTTAGAAGTTCCGTGGTTTGAGAATAGTCACAGAATAAATTGCAGTAAGAAAGGAGGTGTTTCACAGATTATATGATTTCTGTTCACCTGGTTGATGCAGGTGGTATTTCTGTTAACTGAATCTTATTACAGTGACCAGAGGTGCTGGGTGCCTCTGTTCTGAGAAACTGAACTTGGGGCCTCAGACCTTTTTAGAGGACACACTCTCAGTTGTATATGTCTCTCACTGACACCACACAAAGTTGGAGGATCTCGAAATTATCAGATAATTTTGAGGATCTCAAAATGGTAGAAACTGCAGGAACTGAGCCCGCTGGTGTGCGGGAGGGTAGAATTTCTGTTCCGTCTCAAGGGTGGGAGGAGGAATGGGGTGGAAGCTACCTATTAAAGCTTACAGGAAATAGAAGTACAAAGATAAATGGGTATAAACTAGGCATGAGCAGATACAGTCCTGAGTAAACACCTATGCATTGTAGCCCACTCACAGTATTCACGTTTTCCTACATATGTTTTTGGTTTATATTAAAAAGGAGGACCAAAATAAGTCACTTATTTTAAAATGCATTTATATGGTACGAGCTGTATAGCATAGGCCAGCAGTCGAAAAGGATCCAGGGCATGTTTCTGTTCTGTTGTCAATAAAAGTTGCACACACATTTGGCGTTAGGAGCAAGTGTGATTTTAAATTTGTATTTTCTGCATTTGTCATTTTCTGTCACAACACAAAGGTTATTTAAGCGTAACTTTGCCTGGCAATATTCAGCAGAATGCTGTTCTCTATGGGAACCTTTTTTGGGGGTGGGGGGGAGTAATGACTGTGTCAAATAATTTGGATTTATTGTGTCTTTTTTTTCTGCAGTTTGTAAATGATCTCATGTTTCTGGAGAGCGTCATGTTTGTCCTACGTGTAGTTTAGAGGAATTACGCTAAGCTCTAATTTACACTTGTTTAACTACAGATGCATCCCCACTGCTATCTGTTTATCTCCCATTTATTACACTCTTCCAAATTCAAGATAAGCACTCAGGGGCTTTTTCTAGTAACACTAATGGAGGAGAATAGATGCATTATATGTGAATAATGTATTATGATGATACAATTTGGGTCTCTTAGCTCTAACTGAGACCAGTCCTGCCTTACATTATTTATAATTTACACACACCTTCCTGAACATTTTTATGTAAATATTTAATATACAAAGCGAGTTAACTCTTTCGTTTGGAAGGTTTCCAGTCAAAAACCAGGAGAGAATGTCAGAGAGCATGCAAACACCTCACCCAAAGTAGGCAGATGGCCAGTCTTGTTTATTTACAGACATTAAGAGAGAAACATGACAGATTACAGAGGAAAAATGTATGCTGGCATAGCACCAAATCATTTTTACCTTTCTCCTTCCCAACTACTCTTATTAAATTGAATGAATGTTGACTGAAGACAGTATATTTGTGGATGCTTGGCTGGTAGCATTTGCAACACAGTGTTTTTGTTCTTTACTGTTTTCAGGCACATTCTGTCTTTTGGCATTTTGCTCATTTTGTACCAATATATTCATCTGAGAAATGCAGCAGGGGTGTCCTCCAGATGAATCATGAGACTTCCTTTCTTGCAGCCTCTCCAATGTCTGACATCACCAACAAAAACATTTAGTCATTTCTTGGTGATCTTGATTGCTCCTGTTGTCTTCTCTCTGACCCCAACTCTATAGAGAATGACAATAATATTCCAGCACCACGGGGAAAGAATTATAAGTTTAATTCTTTCAATGTGTCAGCTGGTGGACCCTTATTTTCCCCATCTTCAAGAGCTGAACTTACCCTCCAAACTGATTGAGGAGCTAAAAGCTTTCCACTTAGAATCACCCCAACAGACAAACTGTTGAAAGTTACAGGAGAAATGTTAAGTGCAACAGTGTCTTCCTCAGTCACCTGTATAACCTGCAGCAGCTGCTTACAACAGAGAGAAATGTATTTTCATGATACAAAGACTAGCAGTAACATTGATTTTTCTTAAACTCTTCTCATTTGGGACATAAAAGAAAAGAAATTTGAACTCATGAGGTTGAGTTCTACAGTCTCAAGTGAGTAGTTTTGGTAATCCTTTGCCATTTTGAGACCACAAAGTGTCAATGAGAAGTGTGAAAACCTTTGAAATGATGACATGCATACTGTTCAGATAGTGCCTTGGAATTATTACCGAGCAAGTTTTCATCTTTTTGTCCTCAAAACATGTTACGAGCAGTATTAAATTATGAGAGGCTGTTGCACATTCCTCTTGTTAGTAAGCAGACCATTGCGATTCAGTGGCCCTGTGTTATGCTATGCATGACTGGTACACTAGGCAGAGTCCATCTAAGCTGCTATCTTACTTTTGACGTCGGCAGCAAGCATATGCTAGGGAAATGTGTTAGAAGCAGGACAAGGTTGGACAACGCTATCCTGCCTGTACAAAGCCCTGAGCAAAACAGTCCGTCTTCAAAATTAGGCCTGCTTCGAGCAGAAGTAGGACCAGATGACCTCTAAAGATCCTTTCCAACCTAAATGGTTGTATGATTTTAATTATAAAGTGGTCTTTTCCCTCTTACATACTCTGGTTCGGGGGATTCTCCAGCATCAAGTTGTATGTGGAAAATAACGTGAGTTTGTCTAATCCCTTCTTAGTACCTCTTTATAATTACTGCCTCCATGTCAGCATGCAGCAATGAGTTTCACAAAGTAATTGTATGCTGCAGGAAAAAAATGCTTCTTTCCTTCTCACAAATGCTGTCCCTGACCATTTTAGATGGGTAGGGGGAAGAGACCTAGCTTTTGTGGTGGGGTAATGGTAAGTAATCGTTCATTTTCCCCAAACTGACTTACAGACTCCTATCATTGTCCTCAGTTGCTCATTTCTGTAAGCCAAGCAACCTAATCTATATAATCTCGTAAAGAAGGGAGGTATTATTCCATACCGCTTGAACATCTTGGTCACTCTAGATCTACGTGAGGAGGCAATGTGTAAAGTAGCATAATGAGGTGGGGAGAGGGAGATGTTTTGTTTTGCTCTTCCTCTTTTTGTTAAACAAAGGTCAGCAGCTTTATTAAACTTTTTTTCCCACCGTTAGAGGGGTCTGTCAAGTTTCAGGAGCTCAGCTTGTCACCTTGAATGTAGTTTGCATCTACTGTCATATTTTGCTGCTGATGCAGCATTTGAAAGCTCTATGAACTTCACACTTTTTAGATTAGTTTTTCTCCTACTCTTTCAAGCTGCTTTGTATGATTGTGCAAAATATGACTCTGAAATGATGAGGATAAAGTTCCCTGTTTAGTGACATCCTTAGGCATAAACATTGGCATTAAGAAACACAAGAATGGTGAAGAGTGTGTTTTTCGCAATATTAGGTATTTTTGTGCACAGGACTGTTGAAATGCTACAGTTGCGTTTAGGATTCAGCTCATTTCACAGCCATAAAGAAAAACAAACAAATTTGTTCCTCATAGCTAGACAGAAGTTATGTGTGTTATACAGAAGTTGATGGATCATTTAACAGCATGACAACTTGAATACACTTTGGCATTGAGCACATGATCTCTTTTAACTTCCTTGTATTGATTCAGGATCTCCAGATGGAGTATGCTAGGTAAGCATTGCTGAGCACCTGCTTCCCTTTTCTGTCTTGTCCCTACTTTTGTGGAACATTATCATATACTTATGTGCTGGTTTTGGCTGGGGTAGAGTCAACTTTCTTCACAGCAGCTGGTATGGGGCTGCGTTTTGGATCTGTGCTGAAAACAGTGTTGAAAATAACGGGGATGTTCTCGTTATTGCTGAGCAGGGCTTACACAGAGCCAAGGCCTTTTCTGCTCCTCACCCCACCAGCGACTGGGCTGGGGGTGCACAAGGAGCTGGGAGGGGGCACAGCCGGGACAGCTGACCCCAGCAGACCGAAGGGATATCCCAGACCATTCGGCATCATGCTCAGCATGTAAAGATGGGGAAAGGAGGAGGACGGGGAGGACGTTTGGAGCGATGGCATTTGTTTTCCCAAGAAACCATTAAGTGGGATGGAGCCCTGCTCTCCTGGGGATGGCTGAACACCTGCCTGACGATAGGGAGTGGTGAATGAATTCCTTGTTTTGCTCTGCTTGTGTGCGCGGCTTTTGCTTTGCCTGTTAAACTGTCTTTACCTCAACCCACGAGTTTTCTCACTTTTACCCTTCCGCTTCTCTCCCCACTCTGACTGGGAGGGAGGGAGTGAGCAGCTGCGCGGGGCCTAGTTGCCAGCCAACCCATGGGGTTAAACCATGACAGCTCAGTATGTAAATTGTTGGTACTTTAGTGCTTGGAGCTTAGTGTCTGTTTAGAGATAACAATAGCTGTTAATAGGAGCACAAGTCTTCAGTCTTCTGAGGTGAATTATCTTGATTGTTATTTTCATTAAAGTTAAAATTCCAGCGGCAGAAGGGCAAGGTATGGCTGGAACAGGAGAGGTTGGCTGGTGGGCAGAAGTTTTGCAGTCTGTACTTGGGTTAGTCTGAGACACAGCACTTCCTTATTTCTGCTGAATTAAATCCTCGCTTAAAGCCCAGATATTTGGGCTTTGTACAGGTGAGTTTCAGTGGTGAGGTGTAATATGTGAACTGAGGGGGAAATAAATCATCGGCATTTTTCCACTTTGTGATGAGGAGAAAGCTAATGGTAAAGCCCAGTGAAGTAGGCAGTTGATGAGACTCTGACCAGAGATGCTCTACGCGGTGTTGCCTACTGCTGGATGAGACTTAACTGGTTCTCAAGGACATGTTTGTAGTAGACATCTTAGATGCTGTGAGAAAAGGTTTAAAGAGCTTCCTGTAAAGCACTGTAGTCTGTTGGAGTAAGGTTGTAGATTGACTTTAATAAGAGAAATTTTTAATTTTTTTTTTACTCTTATGTACCTATCAGTTCATGGGAAGGCAGTCCCCTGCTATGACAAGGCAGTCAAGTTTGTTGCATCCAGGGAAACTGAAGGGGTTTGCACACCTGGAGTGTTAAGTGCCTCACCTTGGGAAAACCACCTTTGTGAATATGGTGCATCTCTGTTGGAAATTACGGAATCACAGAATGGTAGAGGTTGGAAGGGACCTCTGAAGATCATCTGGTCCAACCCCGCTGCCAGAGCAGGATCACCTAGGGCAGGTTGCACAGAAACGCATCCAGTCGGTTTTTGAACGTCTCCAGAGAAATACTGATTTACGTGGTTCCTTAGACTGCTCTAGGGTGGTTCTTCTGATGTTGGTGCCATGCCTTTTATTCAAAGATGACAGCGTGATCAAGGAAAACCCTTTTCCTAAATCACCATCTCCCTTTAACCACCTTTTATAAGTTCTGGCGATTCTGTCATTATGACAGAACATGGGAAAACTGGCATTTCTGTCCATTTTGTCTCTGAGGCAGCAAACCTCTTTGATGGCTTCTGTGACCACTGTGTTGGTGGCACATGTGTATTCCCCTGGGGCTCTGGGAGATTACTGTTGGTTTTTTCCTTCGTCCTGCTGCTTTATGTGGAGAGGTGCCTTCAAATTGTATCTGTTATTTTACAAACATATCTTTCATGTTGTAGAAGCAGCACCTAGTTCCTGCATTGCCCCCTGTTTAGTTGCTAATATATGCATGCTGTCAGAATGACATCCCTCCGGGCTGGCAAAGAGAACATGTCTTAAGAGAATTCTCCAATGGGGGACACAAGGAATGAAAAATGAGAGTGGAAATGACCATAGAAAGTTGTATTCATGCCCTTTGGACAGGAGAGAGAGAACAACATTAACTTCCAAAATGAGCTTAGTTAAAGACAAAGCACAGAGATTTGAACACCTCAGGTAGCTTATGTGTAAGACACATAACGGTATACTAAAATGGTTACTTCAATCTGTTGGTAATTCATGCTACAGAAAATGAGTACTCCAGCCTTAGAAAGAGGGATCTTTGATTAAGGGTCGTGTGTATAGGTAGAAGTCAAATAGAAGTATAGTTTTGCAGCAGACCTTCATCAGCATTGGTTACCCTGGTTTCCCCTTTATGCAGTCCCATATGCACTCCACTTTGCCATCCCTTAGCCCTAGAAAATTCTGTTCTCTGAGCAGGTAAGGACATAGCAAGAATATGAGCAATCCTTGGCACTCCTCAGTATCCTTCTCTGGGGAAGAATTTTTAAGGGACAACCTCTACTAGTAGATTTAAGGCAGGTAATTTATTTATGCAAATCCAGTTGCTTTTGTTTGAGTACAAGTAGTACATTTTCAGGCGTGTGCAAATGTACATGTGACAGAGGATATTTTCAAACTGTAGATCTGTACTGTCTCTTTTCTATGCATCCTGTGTTTTAGTAAAAGATGTTGACTCTCTTATCTGAGTTACTGGTTTTGTTATGTAAAAAAAAAAAGTGGTTTGTTTTTTTGGGGTTTTTTTTTTTTTTAAGGAAGATTAGCTTCAGGTCTCTTGAAAAATATCATCCTATAATTTGAGTCCATGTACCTACAAATTCCCAGCAGGCTCTGAGCCAAAGAAATACACAGATGAAATAAACATATAAAAAGACAGCTGCATTTTGAAGTCTTAAGAATTGAGTTATATACCTTTTTGACAGCTTCCTGAATCACAGCCCATATCTAAGATGAGTAAATAGGTATCTGTCCCTTTAACTGGGTTCCATTTCATATAATTAAAGACTCCCAGAATTAAATGGCCTATATGGAAAGTGGCTTTCAGTGGACTAAATGCCTGAAGCAATCTCCTTGCCTGAGCACAGAAGTGACACTGGCTTACGGATCAATATCATCTCTGTTATTAATATCAAAAGCACATTACTTTGTTTTTGCCTGGCTGCGCTCCAAGCCTTGGGCCCAGCTCGCATTCAGCCATTTGCCTGGACCATAATTTACTTTCGTGAGTTTTTAAGGTATTGTTTTGTCATGGCCAATCACCATGAAGTTATAAATGATTCTGAGGACTTGCACTCTCTGTTAGTGGCATATGCGGTGAAATTAATTTTTAAAAGTTTCACATCAATTACTCCTGTCCTTGAGTTGCGCAAGGGGACAAAAGAGCAGAGACTTAAAGACATGAGTGATATCAAACAGATGAGGTAACGACAAACAGAAACAGCAGCTTGGGACCAAATCAGACATTACACTATCTTTAATTGATGCATTGAATTAAACAATGCTAAAGCTAAATAAATATTGACCACTTAGCAAAAGAACCATTGATTTTTATGATGGACAACATTTACATCATATACTGCTCTGGTCTACAGATTTTAGGCTGCTAGTCTGTCTACTCTGGCACAGATATTCTGCAGAACAGCTTGTGCTGATGCACAGGAATTACTAGAATTACTAGAATTATTGAGGTAAATGGTAACAATTTCCCCCACTCTTTGTTTGCAAGAACTGTTTATTTTTGAAGGGTTAAATTCTACCAGGTCTTTCTTCTCCAGTATTAGCTGCATTAGCTAACAGGTACCATATTTTGCATGGGTAGGTAAGAGTTTTGCAGCGATTTACTTGGCTATGGATTGCTGACATGGCTAAGGGCACTAGCCATACCTATTCATCAGACATCTGCCACCTCCTTTCTTGGGGAATGAAAGAAGAGCAGATGCTGAATTTCTGTCAAGTGGCAGAAATGTTCCCAGCATTGCGGTGGACACTCTGCAATGGCAACAGCTTCCTCCATACAATAAGTTGCCCTGTGGTGTAAGCTGGAAAGGACTGATACTGTTGGACATCCTCAAAAGGGGTGACCTTTCCAAACACTCCCTGTAGCTGCTTTGCTGAAGTTGACATGTTAATGTTCACTCTATTAATACAGATTTAATTAGTTAAACGTGTCATATCTTAATGATACGATATCTACCTGCTCTGGAAGCACACTCGGAGAACAAAATAATTTGCTTAAAGAGCAAGAGTTTACATCTCTTTGAGTGTTAATGGTAAAGCTGCAGAGCTAAACTGTATTTTTTTAAAAAATAGTTAATTTAGTTCTTTAGCATGAAATGTGCTCCTGATTGTGAAACTTAACTAAATGCCAGTGGTTAGCATTTCATATTCTCACAGAAAGGGAAAGTGTGAGGTCTCTTCCTTGCAATACAACATTTCATTAAGAAGGACAAGTCTATATGCTTAGTAATGCCAGCTTCAGTTACATATAGCTTCCTGTGTCTGCAAGGACCGCCAAGACACTAGTTAATAGGTTATTGTTTCAATTAGTCCATGATTACTGCTGCTAATCTCTAATTCCTCATTGTTGTGGCTCCTTTCGACTTCACTCCAGTTATTAAGAAGCGTTTGGATTTTATTGCAATTGACAGGAACCCCAGCCTTCTCCATAGATAAAACACTGGCTATTGCAAAAGAAATTCAGAAGTAATGAAAAGAGCCTTTTGAGTTTGTTTTTAGGGATTCTTAAAATTACATCATAAACACAATGTACAATTCAATTAAGCTGGAAAATTATAATGCTCAAGGGGGAGAGACTGGATTTCTTACAGAGATAAATCAAAATGTCTTTAATTAGTTTTCAGTTATAAACACAAGTCTAGCTTGGTAAGATGAAAAAATTAACTAACACAAGGTAAAGGAATTATTGACAATAGCCTGATAGGCAGATAGGTGAGGCATCTCTATACTCCGTTGCACACCTCTCAGCTTGGAGATCTGTGCATTGCACTAGTTGGACCTTGGAAATTTCAATGGTTCCGTTTTGATGAGCGTATGGCAGTGCTGATGCTTGTCAGAACCTCAGTTGTTAACAAGCTGCAAACTGTATGGAGAGCGGCCGGAAGGACATGGATGGTGATCAAAGATGTCTTACGTCCAATCTCATGTCTACAACTGGCTCAATTTGCAAATGGGACTAAATCCTCCAAAGCAATAGATAGTAAATAAACATTTTCCAGATGGGCATTTGCACATTTTCCGTGTCCAGCGTTTACACTGACTCAATTTCAGTTGTCGTTGCCTTTCTTTAACACAGTGTTGGTAGCTTTAACCGCTGTTCAATCAAAACTCTCCAGGTCTGTGTCAAAGTTTATTGAAGGCTCAGGGTGAATTTGCTTCGCAGTAGGGAAGGAACTGAGCTGCATGCAGACTCAAAAGCTTGAACTACAAGCAGTATTAAGAGCTTCTTAGCTTTTGATACATACATCTCTAAAGATAGAAAGATTCCACTCCATTACGTGGTATTATACTGGGTTGCCTATTCACACCAAGCAGCAGGTGCAAATGAACAACACAAGTATTACTTTTTACCTGATTGCAGAGTCTTTGTTAAGCTGCAGATGCTGGGGGGCATCATACTGATGTATGTAAGTATCTGAAGGGAGAATGTGAAGAAGACAGGGCTCAGCCCTTTTCAGTGATGCCCATTGACAGGATAAGAGGCAATGGGCACAAACTGAAACACAGCAGGCTCTGTTTGAACATGAGGAAACGTTTTTTTACCATGAGGGTGATTGAGCACTGGCACAGAGTGCCCAGGGAGGTCATGGAGTATATCCCAAGATATTCTTGGTAATATTGAAAAGCTGTCTGGACATGGTCCTGGGCAACCAGCTCTAGGTGGCCCTGCTTGATCAGGGAGGTTGCACCGGATGACCTCCAGACATCCATTCCAACCTCAACCATTCTCTGATCCTGTGGTAAGCCTGTTGGAGTGCTTCCATCTGACAGGCTTCAAGGTATACATACCTGGGTGGAAGTGGACTGAGAGGTAAGTGATGTGAGGTCTAGAAGAAGAAAATAGGAAGTGACCTAAGGGGAGGAAGTCTTAAGCCATGAGGAAGATTGTTAGGATGACTGAAAGAAATGTAATTTGAGTTGCATAAGGTTTCTGATGCTATACTGTAGCTCTTAAAGAGGTAGCAGTTGTCCTCTTAGGAAGCTTGCAGTTCCCCCCGCGCAGAGAACCTGACATCACAATGTGGATTTAACATCCAGAGGAGCACTTCATCTGTTACTGTGAAATGATGGGCCATTGACCCTAAGCTGATGGTGGAAACCTTCCTTTCCTCTGCTGCCTGTAATGGGGGTAAGAACACCAATGCAGGGCAGAATTATAGGATGTCTTCTGTTAGGAGGGAAGAGTTAAACTTCCTGCAAGACTAAAGGACCCTGCTTTATGGATCTGCGGGTCACTGGCTTGTGTCTGCGACACAGAGCCTCGCATTGCTGGAATGGGCCGACTAAAACACTTCCCATTCATGTTAATGTGGCCCTTCATTGTCCTTGCAGCATGTAGTGCTGGACTGGCAGCAGGAGTTTACATCTGTGTTTAATTTTACTGTACTGCGGAACTCGGCGGGGGGCGGAGAGGAGGGAGGGATACTCTGTCTTTCGAGCAAGCACTGAAGCTCACTGCATAGTTCACAATCTTGTTAGAAGGAACATGACCTGCTTCGCATTGTAACAGTAGGGTAGGGAACAATAAGGAGAGCCTGTTTCCCCCATGCCCCTTCCCAGTATGCAGACGCCCCCAGTTACAAGCATGGCAATTTAAAAACATGTAAAAATCATAAATGAGACAGCAGCAGGGTACAGCTTCAGCAAAATGCTCAATTGCTGCATCACTGTGGACTCTAAATGAGAATAAACCTTCCACCTCTCATAAATTAAGCAGACTTTCAAAAAAATGATATCTACAACTGCAACTTTTTATGGATGTTTGGTAACTTTAATCATTTTGCAAAATGCAATTCCTGGTCATAAATTCTCTCCCAAGTACAGATATAGGCAGAGCTAAAGCACTGCAGTGAGTTGATAGGTAAGTTTTAATCTGACAGTGCCAAAAAGTCTATTAGATTTATCCTGAGGCAGTGGCTACCCAGTAATTACAACAGGGCAAGCTTAACAGAGGTTTTGAATACCAGGAAGGTGACTTAAAAGAGTGTGTCACAGGTTCCGGAGATGAACTGGGAAATACTCCTTACCTGATTTTAAAAAGTGATTCTTGAATCCACCTACTTTTTAAAAACTAGTTCAGTGAAAGGCAAGCCTGTCAGGGCATAGCTGTGGCCTTCCAGCCTGAGCTCTGGTAACAAATATCTTGTAAACATTCAAGTGAAGTAACATAATCCTCCTTTCTTGCTTTTGTTTTTAATACAAAAATGATATTCCTGTATCTGCATGGCTGTGATTTTTCACCATGCAGTTTTACACTTTTTTTTTTCCTACAGTTGTTATTCAGGGATCTCAAAATGCTTCACAAATTCAACTGTGTCAGTTGCTAGTTTAACTATTCCTGTTATATGGGTGGACTGTTCGAGAGAGACAGTACTTTGCCCACTAGTGTAGCAAACTCAGAAATTAAATAGGCGTTTTCCATCTCTTTTTCCTTTCTGCAAACCATAGACTAATCATTCACTCCAAAGATGGAATGCACACACACTTATTACACATAATGGGAAGCAGAATAAGGATTAGGAAGTGCAAAACCTGCTATTTGGTGTGTTGTTCCTTTGTTAAGTTGTTGATTAGCTGTGGTTTAATTCAGAACAAATAATGTCAATGGGAATGTATGAGCAAGCATGAAAGAGGGAAAAGATTTGTCTCCATTCCTGAATAGGAGCTGATGTCCCTGGTCAGTGTTTGTACAAAGTGGTGCCAAATTATCAGGATGAACCCAGATACACAAATGGAGACAGCTGTTCTACAATGAACTCTTCTTTCTGCTTGCTCAGTATGAGCTCTTTTTTGGTTTACTCGCAGGATAATGGGAAAAAAGACCCAATTCTTGCATGATGCTTTGGGTTGCTGTTTGTCAATGTTGCACGCTTGCAAATGACCTGCAGGATGAATGCTTTGTGTTCTGTGCAGAAGGTCATAGCACCTGGGGTCTTAGCATGGAAAAAAGTGTGAGGCAGAAGCAAACCCAAAGCTTCAAATATGAGCTGTTTTGAAAAGCTTAGCAAAAGTCCTTTGTTTTGAAAACATCCAAAAGATAAACTACATCAAGTCACATCTTACCTCTCTTGGACACTGGGCAGCCATACCTGCATTAACAGCAGGTATTTAACTTCTTATTAAAGCAAATAGGATGTACTGTAAAGAGGTGAGTAAAGTCCCTCCTGAAATGAAGTGAGAACTGCAAATCTATTAATTTGGCCCCAAGTCCTCATGTGCAGGACTAGGACATGAATACATGGTCATCCCATGCCAAGAGCTGGAGCAGCATTGCTGAACTGTGCTGGACCACTCATGCCAAATCAATTAGAGATGGAATTTCCTTGTTGGGAACCTCATTGCACTTACTACTGCTCATCTTCAGCAACTGTATTATGAAGAAATTGTTTTTTTCAGTACATGAAATGTTTTCTTTCAGGAACTGAATTTGGTTTTCTGTTTATTTGGGGGTTTTCTTGCAAAAGCCAAGTATTCAATGGTATCACAGGGTGGCCTGGCTCACCATGCATCCTTTTGCTAACTACTAAGTCTGTCTTGTACACTTGAGTAAATAAATTTAACATGAACTGAAAGGCAGCAGACCATTCATTTAACAAGAAAAGCTTGAGTAGTCAATATTACAGATGAGAAACGCAAATGAACTAACAATGCTGTTGGAACATTGACTTTCCACATTTATAAAATTATATTTTCTGTATTTCATATTTTTTTTAATTATTACCTCCATGTGTTTTTCTCAAAGCACTTAGGAACATTTTCATACTGCATTTTCGTAGTAGGGGGTTAATAGCACCACTGAATCCAGTTCATTGTCAGTATTGCATACTCACCCGGGGACAGGAGTCCCTTAGTAGGACTACATGCAGAGAGAGATTCGTAGAGCTTTTTCCAGCATCACTACTATATTTAGACTAAGACTTTTGTTTAGTTTTATCACTATGTAGGTATGGATCATTAATATCGAGTTATGCGTGCATATGGGTAGGAGAGCATACACTTGATACTGGCTTTCTGTTAAGCTCCAGAGGCAAAGGTACATATCTGAACACTTACAGAAAAGGAAGCCATAGCTTCTGAAGCCACCTGGGCAAGACGATGTTTGCAGTTATACACAGTACCATTTGGCTCAGGAGCAATTCTACCTTCAAGTGACAGATTGAGGTGGCATTTCCAATACTGTGGAAGAAAAATTGCTTTCCTGGATAAAAAAAGGAAGATTTAAAAAAAAAAAAAAAAAAGGGCAGAGTATCAGCATTAGTCAAATGAAATTAATGCTTCCAATTTTTTTTAAAGCTTACTCATATGAATCAACCATTTCTGAAATCGTAGTTTATCAAGTAAGAATATTGTAGTTATATATTAGCAAACTGTCTGATGGCCATTCTGATACCTTATTACTCTATGCACTAGGGTAGCATTTTTAGGATAAAGTTAACCTCGGTGAAATATATCATGGTTCAGTAATGTATTTTCAGCTGTCTGATAAAAGGTCTTGCCCCCAACAACATATGAATATTTAAATTACTGTTAATTATTTATAGTATATTTTTATTAACACTGACAGTATGGTCAAGTAGCAGATAAAGCTCATTATGCTCTATGGTTGAACGTGCATCTTAAGCAACATTACTGCTGCTGAATAGAAGATAACATCCATGTTTTTATCCTGTGTTGATTTCTGTGAGAGTGAATCTGGAAGAAGGTCAATGAAATGAGCCCTTGTTGACTTAAATACTTTAGAGAGATTCTAATATCTGGGTGCACGTTAAACTAAAAGTTACTGTTTCTAATAGAAATGTTTCTTGAAGTGTAGCATCTCAGCATGTGATTGGGGGCAATTTAAAATTAAAAAAAAAAAAAAAAATCTGTATCCTGCCATTAAAGTCCCAAGTAATGGCTCTTACAAGCCTCTCCCCTGAGAGACTTCCACAGCCTCAACTTTTTCATTAAATTTAACCTAGGTTATCCTGTTTTCGTTTTATCTCTTTGTGCATGGTGTGAAAATGCATTTCTCCCTCCTTGATAATCAGATATATTCTATATTTGCCACTTTTTTTGTCAGTTCTTTAACCCCTTCCTGACCAAGCTAAGTGTGCTATTCAACATTTTCCATCATTTTTTGCAGTTGCCCTTTCAGCTTCTTGTTGTTTTTCGGTTGATCCTCTTTGAATTCCCTTTAGGTTGTTGTTGGTTCTGTAGTTAACACTGGTGATACAGTCTGTATAAATACCTGGATAGACAGCTAAGGCAACATATTACGTACAACCTAATGCAGTATTCCGTATCGGCTATCAAGAAATCCCTATACGGCCGAATTTAAATGTCTCTGGTCTGTAACACAAGGTGATGCCTCTGCATATGTTGACAAGATTTCATTATCCTTTTCTGTAGCCATATCATCTTGCAAAACCATATCTAATCTTCAGTTTGCTGTCTTTGCTAGATCTCTTTCAGCACTGCAGCTTCTTTGGATCTCCTCTCTCTCACTAAGTGTCTGCATTGTGGATTATTTTCCCTGGAGGCATTAGTGTATATTTTTCCATATATGAAGATAATAAATGGAAGAAGCAGAGATGAAAAGAAAAACAATTACTTGAGAGCAGAAATAGAAAGAGATACAAATAAAAGACTGACAGGGAGATAAGGGAAGAAAAATCAAGGAAGAAGAAGATGGAAAAATGAAAAAGGAGTTAAATAATCAGAATAAATTAATTAATCAAAGTGCAGATCATGTGGACTAGAATAGCAAAGCAGCAATGCAAAGAGCTAAAAGGAGAAAGGGATAAAGATAATGAAGTGTAAGTTGGAATGTACTATATATTTTCAAAATAATGAATTTGAAAGTGCTATGTGACTTGTTAGACCTGACTTTTAGCAAGGCTGTCACACTCTGGGCACTGTAAAGCTCGTGACAAGGAGTTATGAGAAACATTATTTTTTCCCTATAACAAAAGCAGTGATTCTTATTATGATCATGTTTTTGTTTGCAATTCAGACCTCCCTGATTTTTACAGTGGTGACTCGTGATTTTTATCCCTGTATCGCAGATAATGAAAACGTGATTTAGACAGGCAAAGTGAATTGGCAAAGGTTATAGAAGAAGTCATTGCAAAGAAACACACATGTCTAAGTCTCGGAGTCAATCCACTGTCCCTAAGTTTCAGCAGTGCTGTGGTTAGCGAGAAGGAATTCTTGTCAATTCTCGCACCTTCTCTCCATATTGTGGATGCTCTTTTATCATAGGAGTTAATTATGATTTGTTGACCTCTTCTTTCACCATCTTGTCTCAGATTTTTGATCATATAATGCCCATATCATCCAGTCAAAGTCATTGCCTATATTAAAGATGGTTGCTAGAAAAGTGACATTGTGAGCTCTCAGCATGCAAAATGTCCTACTTTCTGTAGAGATGGGGGAGTTCACAGACCAACATTTGGAAACTGTTGTCCTTAGTGCTACAGTTATGGGGAAGGGGAGCCTGGAGCAAGCCATAACTAGTTTCCAGAAAAGACTGTAAGTTGGGGACAGGAATGACACTATCATGTGAAGGTGGCTGGGGAGGAAGTACAGGGGCGGACTTAGTTCAGTAACCAAGTTGCCTACATGCAAAGAGCTAATGTACCAGATATTACTGCTCAAGGCATTCTCACTATTGCCAGGGGCTTAATGTGATTTGCATAGCACGTATGGGTGTTCCTAGGGGAGAATGACAGAGATCATTAAATGAAAACAAATAATAAATAAGCTCCTTACAGCCCCCACAGGTACATAAATATGACTGTACGTGGGGCACACAGGCGAAGATAAATGGCTCAGTGTGTACAGGGTGAGGAATCCATAAAGTAGAGGGGCTTCGTTTTCCCCTTCTGTCTGCAGACAACGCGTTCACTTACTGCTAAGGAGGGTCAAGTGACTGTCACAGACTTCGCACTGAAGAGACGTAACCTGTGTCACAGCTGCCAGCCACCCTGGCTTGAAAAGGTCAGCTCCCCAGACACAGGTGGTAATGTCACAAGTTAAGTACACGAGGGCCTCTGGAGTGCATCGGAAACGGCAGACAAGCAACATCTAACCCCACTGAACCATCGAGTTGTCACGGGGCCAGCGGAAAAGGCGTCTGAGAACAATCAAGCTTCTGTCTGTAGTGGAGCTGCACATTTTTCCTTCATTAGAAGATTTTAGGATCCCAGTCAGTAATGGTACGTTGCATAGGAAGATCAAGGATACTAGGAAATTTCATGGCTGTAGGTGTTGTGACTCTGTTACTTCTTCCACATTACGGGCTGCTGTGGTTTGAATCAGACTAAAGCTTAGGAAATTCTTTAACTGTGACCTTTCCCGTGACTCAGATCACAAAGATTTTCTGTCAGTTTGGTCTGGTCTAAATTTGAAATTATGTCTTTGAAGTGAAAGATACAGTGAATGAATCAAGCAGATTAAGCTAAATTATTGGCTCCAGACTTCTAGTATTCTGTTTTCTACAGGAGATCACAAATAAATGTAAAGGACTGATTTGTCATATCCCATGAAACAGTTAAGTATTTCTTTAATTATAAACATTATAAAAGAGCACCCGGCTTCAGACTGTTAAATTACATGGCAGGTCATCTTGCACCTCACAGGAATTCAAGCCAACACCAGATCAACTCTGTATTAAGTTTTCTGTTATCTTTATTGTTTAGTTACATAAATATATCTAAAAAATAATGTTCAAAGAGGAGAACATTTTTGTTGCCTTCCAAAGAGGAAGGATAAAGTTTATTCTTACTGTCATTTAAAAGGGGTTGATAATTGGATAGGAAATGGAAATCCGCAGTGTTGGAGAAAGTTTAAAAGATACTAAGCTTACTGATTACAAAATCTGATTGTGACACCAAGTATGCATGGAGATTAGAATGCATCTTTTCAGTGCACAGCATTATGACATGAGTACCTCTTAGGGATCTGTTTCTATCATCTCAGTCTGTCTGTTTTAAGTAAATGTGATGAGTCATTCATATAATAGTTTAAAAAGTACCTTTTAAAAAGTCTTTAGTTCTATTCTTTACATATCTGAACCTGCAATGAAGATTGCAATGCGATGAGGAAAATAATTCACATAAACGCCTTAGTGCAGAGACTGAGGGAAGTGCTACTTCTGCGTGCACTGGTGCTTAGCACCCGTGGTACTTCAGCTGGAGTTGGGGGCGTTTGCGGCTCTGACAGTTTGTCAGAACTGTTGCCTCTTGGGACTTCTCAGATGTCATGGCAGGGCCAGACTTGATAGTCACTTCTGAAGATACTCAAACAGTAACAGCTAGAACTGTCAGTTACTTCTCTAGCTGTGGATTTAGATTTTTCCCTTATGCTTCTAATTTCAGCCTGCAAAGTGCGCTTTTTTGGGAGCATAAGTGATTTATTACTATGGCTGTATATTACAGTATCCTGAAAGTTGCTCCCCCTTTTTTATGACTCTGCTTCCTCATTTGGAAGTTCATTTTGTGCATGCACATACGTACCCATCACCTGATCAGCTGGCTGATACCTGTGCGTGAAGTATCTGAATTACCAAGCTGAAACATGTCTGAAAACTCATTTAAAAATAGGTGAGAACTGTCAGAATTTCTTAGATGTTTGGAGAGGGAAGAAGTAATTACTACAGAGCTAACTTAATCTGCAGAACTAATCTTTGAGCCAGACTTCCCCAGTTTCAGTACCTATGTTGAGGTAGTTGAACATGTCCGTCACCACCTCCAAATGCTCTGAAGCAACTGCAGTTTTCTCTGCTCTCACTGAAAGCCACAACTCCTCAGAACCACAGCAAAATGTTTTGCTGTCCAAGTAAGTGGTGCTTAGCTGACTCAGCTCAGTCCTTAATACTTCTATAATGCCAAAGGTGCCTTATAGGTAGTTTGATTTTTTTTTTTTGGTGGAAATTTTAATGGTTCTAAGTGCTGCTAAACTGACATCTAAAAAATGGGCATTTAAGAAAGAACGAAAGAATCAGGACATTCAGACCAAAGGAAATGTTTTCAGCACATTAGGAATCTGGGACCATCTTTTGGAAACCATGGTGGTTAACCTGGTCACCTTAGGACCTCTAACAGTTCTAGCTCAGCAGCTGGTTTAACGTACAGATTAGATTATATCAGTAGAAAAATCTAGAGTTCTCATGAAATATCAGCTACTTTCTAAAAGGGCTTGAAATAAAGCTGGAATCTGCTAAATGGCAGGTGGAAGACACAATATTGACCAGGCTGTGGCTCACTCCTCTGTGATGATGGTGTTGAAGAATTTTCTGACCTGTTTTGATTTCTTTCATATTTCTGATTCTCTGTGAAGGCTTCAAGAGTTGAGGTTATTAAAAGAGTTGAGGAAAGCTGTGAATGAAAGTTCATTTGAGCAGAGGATGCCCTGCAAATGTGAACCAAGCATTAAGTATAGTTGTCTGCAGTGCGTAATTGCTCCTGCAACTGTTTTTTGTGTGTCTTCTCATTTTGCCTAGGTTGGCATTTTTGTGGATGAATACCACTGGGAGTTAAGGACTTGCTGTGACTCTCACTCTTACTTATAGGAGTTTTGCCTGCAGCAGTCATATAGTTGAAAAATAAAGATCCATGTGACTGCTAAGAGACCATTGAGAAGCCAAGTAAGTAGGACTTGTGGCCATTTTGCAATTCCACCTCATTAGACATGTTTTGGGGCTTATGATTGTGCTGTGAGGATAAATAAGTATAAATATTATATTTGCCTCCAGGTTATCTTTAAAAATGTATTTCTGTCTCCCTCCCCCTCTTTCTTTCTTTCCTTCCTTTTTTTCCCCCTCCAATTTTCAGTGTAGTCTGTCAACTCCTGGTAGGTGAGTTATCAACTCTGTGGTCTCACAGTGTGGTGGCCCAGCATAAGGTATTACATTGTAAAGGGTTGCCTTGTGCTGCCAATTACCTGAGGTTCTACAAAGCAGAATGTGCAGCAGTGTGATTAAGTCCGTGTGCAAGTAGAAATTCACATAACCCCAAAACTACTATTAGAAAAAGTATTGCAAAAAATACTGGACTTTTCCTCAATGCTGCGTTTTCAAAATATAAAAAAGTGGCAATAGCTATCATCTTTATCATTTAAACAACTCTTGTGAATTACCGTTGAGATCTAGAGGAGCAAGACACTATGGAAAAACTTGGGTAAATACATACCTAAACTGATATTGTTGCCCAACTGTTGTCTTTCTTCAACACACAAAGTGCAGATTCTCTTTGTTGAACACACTGATCCAGTTCGCTGCCTGCTGCAGACCTATGTATCTCCAATGGAGTTTATGGAATTATGCCAATTCCCACTAAATGGTAACCTATCCCTCTGTGCTTTTACCTCAATTCAAAGTCCATGTGTTTTCAAAAATTAATGGACCAGTTCCTGAAGGAAAGGAATTGCACCAGGTTGCTGGAGGTCGGAAAGTATCTGGGGGAAGCAGTATTTCTGTGGTTATTGCAGTCTTTCTTGTGTGTATGCTATTAGTCTCTGTTAGACACGTAATCGTGAGTTGTACGCAGCTTTAGTTTGGCTTGGTATGTTCACTCCTACATATTTCCATGGCTACTGGCACTGGTATTAGTGACGTTTGAGATCCTTGTTTCATTAGGACAGACCCCTTTTGAACAGTTGTCCAGCCTACTTAGTTTTAGTCTCTGTCATGTTTTCACAGATTTTAAGAGCTCCTCCAAGACACCACTGAGATGTCATCATCAACAGTGGTTATTTACATACGTACAAAGGGACTGCATTAATCAGTACATGGGATACAGTGGTGTAGAGTATGGTCTGAGGAGCTAAGCAGAGTGAAATCCACATCCTGATTTATCTGAGTTGGTATGATACAAAGCACAGCATCATGCAGGTAAAACATGCTTATTTCCTCTGTCTCCAATTTACAGGGGCAAGGTAAATGCTGAAGATGCCGCCATACTGCATCCATGCACAGTATTGCTCCACAGCTGCTACTGCAGTGTAAAAGACTAACCCAACCTTCCGCTGTATAGTGACAGTGCCTTCACCAGTGAGCATGCCAGCAAGCAAAAGGGGATTAGCACTACCTTGGAAGGACTTCAACATGCGTAGGGAGTTGTAGCGATGCGTCGTTTTCAGTTTCCTAAAGGTATTCCTGCTCTTTTTTTTGTTACAAGTGTCTTGTCCTTATTCCGGTGAAGTGTGAAGATTTCAAATTCACAGTAGTTAATGCAGGTTTGTTCTAGTGTAAATGTTACCACAGTCAGTTTCAGACGTTCCTATTTCCATTGCTACCCATCTGGGAGTTTGGGAAAGTCATTTGACTGCCTAGCTTCGATTCAGCTTTATCTAAAAAGGCATTTTAAATTATGATCTACTTTTCAGTATACAGCCCTCTTAATGACTCTGTCATGAATGGTGCTGTGTGAATGTATAGACCCTCAATGTAACAGATGCTGTCTGTGTATGGAAAAGCCTGAAATTAGTGAGTTGGTCTTTTGAGGCAGCCACGACATGATGCAACAAGAGCAGTTCCCTTAAAGTAGAGAGCAACAGTAGGGTTTGTATAACTTACATACTTATTTTGGCTCATTGATGTTTCTAGGAGATGATGCCAGGAAATATTGTTGCCTTTTCATATTCAAGTTTTAAGAGGACGTTTAGTGTTTGGGGCTCATGGAGTTCTGGAATGTGGTTCTGAGTTACCACGAGGTGGCAGTGTGCAAGGCCCAAAGTGTATGTTGATTATACCACTTTCCTTTTACAATAAGTGTGTTATCAATCAGACCAGGTAACAATTGGACTGTAGGTCCTTTCCAACTGGAACTATTCTATATTTTCCAGTAACATTAAAAGGTCATGCATAGATCCTGAAGGATCTCTGTTTTTACAAAGGATACTCTATACTGTTACGCACTGATAGTCAATAGATGCTCAAAAATTTTGATGAAGCAAGTTTGAATACTGCTCATGAGAAGGACTGTGATCCTTTATTTAAGGATGAGAAAAAGGTTTTAGAAACAGTGACCATACTGTTCTCCATTTGTTCCTATACTAACCCTCCACATTCTGAAATACAAATAACACAGTGCAAGAGACTGTGCTGTCTTAAATGGAAATGTTTGAGCAATACAGGGCATTCCTCTGTGTGCGTGGGGGGAACGCATACTGAGCAAACAGTCACAAGACAGCCAGCAGAAGGAAACTATGCTGGTGTTTGTTTACAAAACATTTTCAGTGGGACTGTTAAAAGAGCCTTCACCAGTATTTGGAAAAACTGTATGCATCTCCAGTGAGGGACAGTTAGTGGGTAACCAGGAACCATGAATGCCAAATGAAGACCAGTTTTACCAATAAGAGATACTTTTTTTTCTTTTCTTAATAAGTGTTTATTCTTTTGAATAGTTGTACAGTGACAGTAGGAAAAATTGCATCAAAAGCAGTGGCTTAATCCACATATAAAAAAGTCATAGACGGTTTAAATTCATAAAGACTCTCCAAAGTTACTCAAAACACAGTATGCTGGGAAGAAATCATTATTGCTGCAAAACTTGGGCGAAACAATTCTTTATGGCAAGAATTCTGAGTCTGCATGCTCAGTAAGTAAAGCTCTAACAGTGAACAGAGCTGAAAATAATCCTGTAGTTCTTCGTGAACAGGTACTATCCAGAAGGCTTCACATGTCTCTTTTTTCCAGCAGCGTACGACATCTCTATACATAATGTCCACAGAAAAGACACTGGCTAAAACCCGTGGCAGGGAATAAGTTACTTTCAGTAGTGATGCTCTTTAGCTAGAAGCCATATACAGATGAGGTTCATGCTTGGTCCTGTGGGAGGAGTATAATCATATTCTATCTCTGGTCAAACTAGACATTGGTCTTCTAATCACAGAAAGCTTTCCTCACAATTTTAGCAATGCTTTTGACTTGGTGAGGGACCCTCAAGGTAAATAAAATTGAGATGCCGCTTGTAGCATTTCTGCAGTGTGCTTTCACATGTGGTATAGACTCTAACTGTAGAATCATTTGGTTGTTTGGGTTGTGTTCTTTTCCTGTTTGTTTCTGTTCCAAGATCTAGTTTCAGGTTTTAAAACCTCTAAAAAAATTAGTGTCTTTTTAGGGCCTCATAGTGAAATAGGTAATGTCAGGCTGTTTGGATAATGAAAGTGACAGTGTTTTGGGGAGCTTTGTGGCATTGCACTGTAATACATTTGCATTTATCACCTCATATTATTTCAAATTATTGTCTTTCGGAAGTCAGAGAACCTGCCCTAGGAGGTTATTTGACTGAATACTGGTGTGTTACCTATAAATCTAAGAGGCCGTTTGGCTATTTGTGTGTGGTGGCTTTTCACTCATGCTGTTGAAGAGGGACTATCTCATTTAAGCATCAGAGTGTTGCCTTATTTGTGAAAAGCTTTTTCATATCAAGTACCCTATTTAGCAAAACTGAGCAAAATTCTGCTCAGCTTCGTATGCTTCTCTTCAGACCTATGCATAATTTTTCAGATAGTTTCTTCCTCTACCTTCAAGGGCCCTCAGCACTTGTTCCATTATACTCTTCTCCTCCTTGGCCCCAAAACTCTTTTAGTTTATTTATTGTTCATCCCACTCTCTGCCAAATGAGTGATCCTGCTGTATGGTTCCAGAGCAGAGTTATGAGCAGTAAGGATGCTGGCTAGGCTAGTGTTTTGACTACAAGCCTTGGAAGAAGCAGTCTGCTGGGAGCAGTTAGTGAAGGATACTGAAAGATTCAGTGACATGTGTTAAACTACCGATAGCTGATTCTAAGCCTTACCCATTCCTTAAGAAACAAATTGTGTTCCCCCAAACTTCACATCTTCTCACAGCTGCAGATAAAAGCATAAAATGTTTCCTTTTCATTTCCCGAACAAGCACAGAAGGAGAATTCTGCAAACAATTGAAATTGCAAATTGCTTGTTTGTTCAAGACCAGATTTATTCAAAAGGGTGCCTGCGCTTTGGGGACTGGAAGAAGTTGGTTTTGGGATGCATTTTGAAAAAGATAAACATTTTTTCAGATTATTCTCAACATAATATGCCAAGGGGAATACAGTGCGTTTGTTGTTTCCTTAAAAAAAAAAAAGTAATCAATGGACTGAAACATTCCCTCTAGACCTATAATATTTATTTCAATGTTTTGTCAATAAATATAACAAGGTTAGTTTTCTATCAGATTAGTTGGAAGAATCATTTGAGGGAAGTTCTGTTTGGTAAGCTCGATTGTAAAAAGCAGTCAATAAGAAAAAATTCCCTTGTTGTTATCGAAAGAAACATGGAGCTCTGAGGAGTTGTTCCAGAACAAGTATTGTTCTGTCTGCCCCAGAATTCTTCTCCTGGCACCTGAAAGCTGATCTGCTAGCCTTTCTTCTCTCTTGCTTCCAAATGACAAAGGAGGGGAAATGAAAGCACATGGGAAGTCTGAGACAGTGTTTGAAGTACTAGCATAGGATTCTGAATACTGCCATTCTGTTCCTCGTTAATAAGAAATCCCCATTGACTTCTCTTGTGCATTAACCAAACCATAATCTCCCTGCGTTTCAGAACCTTATGTGTAAATTCTTGACAATGGCATTTCTCAATTCCAGTGGTCCTTTTGAAGACAGTTTTACCAAAGTAATGCAAAACTCATAATGCAGTTTCACCATTTATTTGTAATATTGGAGAAGAGATCGAGGCTTGCCCGTCCTGGTAGAATAAGCTTTCCTTGACATTACCAACTCCTGTTGAATATGCCAGAGGCAACGTTCTCACTGAGTTCTGTGCTGCAAGCTCACCTGTGCTGTTACCAAGGATGAGACAGCGTGGAGGTATGACAGCACAGTGTACGTTTGAAAGTACTGTTCTGACTCGTGTGCAGCTCTACTATCCATTTGGCTCAGAAATGGTGAGATTTGTCATCAGTTGGCATGCAGGACTGGAGAAAGTAAAGACAGGATAAAAACAAACACAAAATATTTCAAAATGAAAATGAGAAACAAAACTGTGAGGATTCTATATCCAGTCATTGTATCGTAACACACTCTAATCCTACATGCCATGTTTCTTATTAAGTGCATTTTCAGCTCAAAATAGTTTGGGGGACAAAGAAAGGTCCATTTCCTATATAAGGATATATAAAAAAGAATATATAAGAAAGAAATTTATATATATAAAAGAAATTTCCCATATAAGGATAATCTTTCAATTATTATCATTGATTTCTGTGTATTCTGCAATGTCTGCTGTAAGTTATTGTTATGGGTATAACTACAAGCTGCATGTTTCCAACCTGTCTGCATGGTATTTTACATTCCAGCTTTTGACAGGAGCCTGCCTTCTGTACAGTTTGTTTTTACAGCACTCTGAGGAATATGAGGAAGGTAGCTGGCTTCTTGCAGGTGGAAGTAGTAGCATTAAAGCCCCATAAATGTGGAAAAAAACACCAAAAAAAAACTTATAAATTATGAAATTTTTTGTCAACCAGGTTGAGACTGCACACTATGGTAGTGTCTAAAAGGAAACCATTTCTGCAACAGAATAATGATGCTCTGTGAAACAAGAAGGGGGGGGAAAAAACAAAACCCAAATGACTACCACTGAACTTAACATTTAATTAGCTAGTGTCACAGTTCTTAAGTTTCTTGACTTCACAGTAGTGCATTTCTATGTATTTCAGCCTTTTTTCCGGTCGTGCCAGATACTTGTCTTAAGCTGATTTCTCGATTTCTACTGCAAAAATCAGTACATGCACCTAAATGTGGGATGCTGCAGTATTAAAGCATTTACAACGGAGCTGTACTAGTACGGAAGAGGTCACCAGCCTGTTAATCTGCGTGCAATAGAAGGCAAACTAAATTCAGCTGGTATTTCCTTTATGCATTTAAGTAGCATGGATGAGCCGTTAATTGACTTGAAGTTTTACACAAGCATTGTGTTATCTGTAGGTACATACATTCTAATTCCTGGTGCAACTGTGCAAACTCTGTGCATGTATAGTGTGTACAAGAGGATGAGCTGAAACTGCACTCTGCCTGTTAATTGATAATGCCACAGCAAATAAATTTTGAGTTAGAAGAGTCCTTATCAGATCATTTGACAGCCAGTTCTAATCAGTTTAATTCTCTCAGACTTTGTTTTTCGGTCTTCCAGAGGAGATCTTTATAACTTTGTAAGGCAAAAAAAACCCAACAAAAATAGAAGTTGTGTTACCATAGTCAGAATAAAGCACTTGAAAGCAATTTCTTTGAGGTGGCATTGTTCCCTCAGCAGGCATGAGGGGAACACAAATAGACTCCTCTTCCTGCATTCGGCTCGATCAACACAATGCATTGGTAAGGGCCCACTCTTGTGGGAGCATTTGGCCAAAATTGCTTTTATAATATATTCTGGAACAGCGAGTAGGGAGCGAGGTGCTAGAAGCGGCCCAAAGGGGTCAACGAACGGTATAAAAGCTGAATGTAAAATAAATTTCTCTGATTATATATGGTCACTGAAGTGGAGCTGAAAAATAAAGAAGGTAGAGCTAGTAAAGAAAAAGCTAATAAAGATAAAAATAGTGCTCGATAATACCAATTTTCCCTTCAGAGTATAGTCAAAGGTTTTGGGGCGAATCCTCTTAATTTAGCTGCGTTAACATTAATGGATAGTCTCGGGTGTTTTTTGCTAGAGAGTCATTGGATGTAAAACATTATTTTATTGCTTAAAATGCCACAACTTGAGAACTGTACAAATTATGAGTAGCTTTTGTGATTGTGTTTTTTCAGATTGCCATGGTATTTAGAAAGAAGAGAGCAAAGGAGGAAGAAAGACACGAGGATTCAAAAGTACACTTTTTTGATTGTTGCAGAACTTTGGTCTAAATGTTTCTCCTAATCTCTTCATAGTTCTGAGGCATCATAGTTGCCTGTGGGTTTTTTGAAATACAGTTTTTTACCTATTGCTTACACTTCCAGGACAGTACTGTGACAGGGACAGAGGACGTAAGCTAACTTTTGTTTATGGAGGTTGTGAATCTGCCTACACTTCTTACATTTTGTAACCTTTAAAACCTGGTTTGGAAGTTTATTGAGCTGACAGATGCAGATGAGGCTCTCCCAGCATCAGCTAGGACATCATCTGATGAAGCTTCACGTGATAAAGGCTACATAGTACTCTTCAAAGCTATGATGGTGGGAGATGGCAAATTGTTCCCCAGGCTGGAGAAGCGGGCTGGCAGGAATAGTATGAAGTTTAACAAAGACAAGTGCAAAGTCTTGCACCTGAGATGAAATAACCAAAGAGCCCAGTACAGGCTAAGGTCTGTGTGGCTGGGGAGCAGCCTTGCTGGAAGGGACCTGGGTGTCCTGGTGGACATCAAGCTGAACATGAGTCAGCAGTGTGCTGCTGCAGCAACAAAGGCAAATCAGATCCTGGGCTGCATCCTCGGTGGCATTACTAGCAGAAATATAGATGTGATCATCCCACTCTACTCAGCACTTGTCAGGCTGCACCTGGAATACTGTCTCCAGAGCCCACAATTCAAAAAAGACACGGACAGACTGGAGAGGGTCCACGGAGAGTTCACAAAGATGGTCAAAATGCTGGAAAACGTGCCCTGTGAGGTAAGATTGAAGGCGTTAGGCCTTTTCAATCTATAGAAGAGAAGGCTCGGGAGGACCTCATTACCGTATTCTTGTACTTAAACGACAGCTACAAAGAGGCTTGCAAGGACCCACATGGAGAGGACAAGGGGCAGCAGGTAAAAGTTGCACTGAGAGAGGTTTCATCTTGATATAAGAAGGAAATTTTTTACAGTGAGAACAAGTAATCACTGGAATAACCTCCCCAGGGATGTGGTACTAGATAATTTCATCTAGCCTCCCTTTCCCACAAAATGGTTGGACCAGATGATCTTTCAAGGTCTCTTCCAACTTGAGCTGTTCCATGATTCTATGATTTTCTCAACAGCTTAGTTGTCTGTGTTAGTAGATAACTTCTAGTAGATACCTTCTTTTGGATGCTGACATCCAAAGCTATTGCTGTCTTTCGTCAGTGGTCACTTGCCACATGAGATGATGGACAGAATTGTCTGGTAAAAGCAAGCCAACATTTAGCCTGTCTTTTCAGTTTGCCATTTAGAGCAGAAAAAGATGTTTACCATATACACATACAAGCTAACGATGGACAATTGCCTTTTCTGTTCTGTTCTGATAGTTGAATTTGTTTTCCAAAAATGGTGATAACTCTCTTTAAAATTTCTTCTCCACTAACATAAGAATATGATACACAGTGGCAGAAAATAGAGAAACAATTTTTATAAGGTCATGATCTTGTGGCCTGCAGAGAACTAAGAGTTCACAACCGACACAAACTGACTTGACTAGACAATTCAGGGAGACAGTGTAAAGAAATCACGGGGGGAAAAAAATATTATTTAACTTTCCATTTTAGGTTAACCTTGGTGTTTGACAAAGACCACCAATGAAGTAGTGTGATAGTCAATATTTGACATTGTTCTCCATTATTCCTGCATAGGCAGTTAAAATTTTGAAATTAAATAGTTAAGCCTTTTTTATCGGTGCTGAATTATATTTGCTGTGTGTGCATAATCAGTTACACATTCAGGAAGGGAATGAAAATAGAGCTTAAAAACAGTAGAGACAAAACTTAAACGCATGGATCGGCCTTTCATATGTTAGCATTTTCCAGCATGTTAGAGATTGCAATCATGGTATTTCTAGGTTGCTTGTGAGTCAAGTCAGAGGATCTTCCTTCATGCTTCCAAGTGCAGTGTGAGTGATGAGGTGACATCATCTTTGAATATTTTACTAGTATGTTAATTAAATTGTAACTTTGGTTTAACTGAATCCTTAAACTTGTAATTTTCTTTGAAGCTGGTATTCCAACAACTGCCGACGTATTTAGCAGAAATGTGTTAACTCTTTATTTGCCAATACCATTAAAGATAATAAGCAACAAATCTATGCAGATGTCCTATGGTACAGTGGATAAGTGATTTTCCACTGTAACAAAAGGTAAAAGCCTATTCATTGAAGTGTATCTAGAAGTTATTTTTAATTGGTATGGCAGAATCCTTAAATCTTAAACACTAAATGCTGTCTAGATTTCCAGTCATAACATCATCTCTAATGGTTTTACTGTCAAAAATAAAACAACCAGGAAGTGGTTTATACCAACACAAGATGACAGAATTTTTGCTAAATATCCCTAGCATTCGTCAGTGGAGTGCTCTGCAGGTTTTTGCATGAAGTGGTGGGCTTAGTTTCAGCATATGCAGGTATGAGTTTGCATCAGTGTAGGGCATCAACCTGTCCTCACTGCGGGATGCTCTCCATTGCTTGCCAGAAAGGTGGTTTTGGTGCCGCTCTGTGTCGCAGTCTGAGGGTATGCATGCAAAGGGGCATTGCCAAGTAGGCTGCTCCCAGGTGTATTGTACCAAGTCTTGGCTCTGCCCCATTTTGTTCTCTCTGTCTATTCAGTCTGATTTGGCTTCCTCTTTCACAAATGTTTTGCATATTGCTTGTATGCTTTGACAAAATTGAGGAAGTTTTAAAGTTAGATAAGCATTCATTCAGTAGTCAGAAATGGATGAATATGCAGAGTGATATTCTTGAAATTCCTTTCTCCTAATCTTTTTTGCATGAAACGTGGTAATAAGAACATCATTGCTTGTTGCCCCAGGCAGTCATGCTAGTTTCTTGAATTAATACTGGATTGTTGCATAGAAAAAATATATAGGCTTAGGGTTCAAGTAACAGCATGATTATCTCTCTGAGATAGTTGGACCTGCCACTACCATTAACTGATCATCTCCTCTACCAATGTTGTGACGAGAAGGGTCAGGTGATAGCGGATAGCTGGATTCATAAATGCCAGAAGACTGGTTGTATTTGAAGATATGGACAGAGGCAGACATCTAAGGAGGATGTAAGTCTTGGCTCACTTATCTCAGTTGGAGTCAAGTTGTGTTTTTCTTTCAAGACTAAGCATGTTTTTCAGAAAAGGAATTTCTTTTGATGCGTTGAGCCATGTGGTTGGCTTACATACATTGTGAATGGTTGCAAGGTGGCCTCCCCTGTTTAGGAGAAGACCTGCCACAGTTCCATTTTGTGGCAAGCACAGCACAGCTCAGACCATGCTCTGCTCCGTGCTCCTGTCAGAGCCATGCTGTCAGGTGAGGGCAGGAGGTTCATGCAGTGAAGCAGGTATGTCTAAGCCTGCACAGGCTGTTGTGGTGTGCAGCCAGAGCAGGCTGGCAGTGCCACGACATTTGGACAAAATGCCAGCAATGCTGTTCTGAGGGACTGATGTCTGAAGCTTGGCTTTTGCATCCACAGTTAGACAGACACACAAGTGTGACTCCTGGAAGCTTACTGTTCTTACAAAGATTACTCAGACACTTAGTACAATTTAACTTTTCACTGTAGAAACTACCCTCCACCCATCCCTAAGGCTCAAGCACCACTCGTGGCGGTGGCGGAATGTGTTCCGTAACAGGTCAAAGAGTCTTGCCAGTGATGGGTCTCAGAAAGTTTCCCCATTCCTGGAGCGTTATGAGGGTCCCAAAGGCATCTGCAGCGTGTGTTTCATTGCGCTGTGTTTAGGTTGTTGGAGCTAACAGAGCCACTATACATGAAACATAAACTGGCAACAAACTGGCACACGCCTTGGGCAGCAAGCAGTTCCTGTTTTTTTTAATATCGTTCATCTCTGGAGTGTCTGTCCGTGATGCATGATGTGACAAAAGATTCATGCTTCGATACCAACTTCTTAGCACAGAATACATTAGCAAGAGCAGAAGATTCCTGTCCCTTAAAGGTCCACAAAGCATGGCTACTTCAGCTTGTCTGCGACAGTTCGCAGCATATTCCTTGGCTTGGCCTGGGTCTGAGATGCTGCTGTTCCACATGGGAAGTGAGAAGCAAGTGTGTATGGAGAGAGGACGGACCCAATATTGTTACTCCATGTTTGCCTCCTCTTCTTCGTTTTTTACAGTTGAATATTAATGAGCAGTGATACCTGGGCTTATCAGCACTTTAATTACAGGTGAGATACTCAGGGTTACTGTTGTTGCTCCCCTGTGGTTTTAGCTGTACTGTCAGGTTTCTCTCTAGATGCTTCAATTCTCGTTTTCATTAATGCTTTATTTAAGCACAACCTACTCCTTAAAACTTAAAGATCTATCCAGTTACCCTAATTCAAAAGGTGAATGGCTAGGAAAGGGTAGTAAAATATAGCATCACTTACACTTTAGCAAATCCGTGGGTTGCGTTAATTATGAAATCACAGTCTTCACAGCACTTGTCTCCAACTCATCACTTCACAGAAGTGAGTACGACTGTCAGGACAGGCTCTTTGTATATATTTCATAAATGTTGTTTTGCAGAGGCACCAGCTGCGAATATGAAGTTGAGCAACGAGATACAGAAAAAGAATGAACCATGCTGCTGGAAATGCAATAAAACTTAGAAATTTCTAAGGGAATATTCACTCACAAGCTGTATTGTCAGGATGTGTTCGCATGTTTAAAAGCTTTGAGACCTACAGCAATCAAAATGTACTTTTCTGTGCAGCTTTCTGAACATTTCTGTAGTGTTTTTGCGCAAGCTCTAACTTTCTGGGGTTGCCTCTGCTTTTCATTCAGTATCATCTAGTCACTGTGAAATAGATTGAAGGGAGATGAACATTTCATCAAAAATTAACAAACTTAATTTTGCATTTAGGATTTCCATACAAAAGTACATATTGAGGATTTGGCTAGTGGTTTCCTGTCTTACTATTAAAAATGATTTGCTTTGGTAAGGGACAATGTCAAGTGATGCTCACTGGCACTGACGGTTTCTGCAAAAATCAACTATCTGCATGTGAAACTTACTTTCTATGTGCAAGAGTCAGGCAGGATTGAGGGCACAACAGGAATCCCCAGGGGAGAAGACACTGTCTGAAATAAAGCCACGTCGGTTTTATCAGACTTTCCTGTAGTATCCTGTAGAGTTCTGACAGGCTGAATCAGGATGAACTGTGTCTCAGTGGCCTTTCAGCTACAGTGTATATGCTTGTGGCCAAGAAGTTCAGTACTGCAGAGCGCAGTTCTCCAACAGTATTTTCAGGATGCAGGAACCCGTTTGTTTGCTGTTCAGAACAACGACTCGCATAACTTACCCACCTCTGGTGGCCATGGCTGCCTGTTAGGCTATGGGTTTGTACTGAGCTGGTGCAGCCGATACACAAAATGCTGAGCTCTATATATTCCCCAGAGTATCTATAGCTAGAGGTTATATATGCACATTCACTACGCATACATGGAAGTAACATTTTAAATGGATATAAACCACTAGATATTGTGGAGAAAATAGAGAAGACGACAGAGAAAAAAATGATGCTACTAGAAAAGTCAACATGCAGTACCCCCATCCTGAATGCTAGTCTCAAAAGGAATATGAAGAAAATTAGAAAAGATTCAGGGAGATCTGACATGGATGATCAGACTGCCTTCGTACAGGACGATTGTAGACAGAGTAAGAATTACTTGCTTGCAAAACAGGGGAGAGGCTAGAGACTCTCAAAAGTCATGCGTGATGTGATGAAATGTTATTCACAGTATCTTGGGATATTAGGACTGGAGGCACCTAATTATATATTCATCCATAAGTATTTGGGTTGGTTTTTTTTTTTTTAATGAATTGTGAATTTATTGGATATCAGAGATAGCAGAAGTGTGAATAGGATCAAAAAGAGGTTGAAACAGGCCCATGAAATACAGGTCCTTTCGCAGGTATCAGCATGTTCCATATGCTACCTCTGACTCTGAAAGTCCCTTAAAATATTGATTGCCAAAAGTTAAGACAAGATGCCATGGGGAAGATTGTGCCATGAATACCTTGTCTTTGATTCTGCACCAGGTACCTGTGGGGAGCAGCTGTCTGAGACAGGACACAGGCGAGGTGGGCCTGCAGCCCAACACAAGACTGACATTCTTGGGTTTTTATGTTTAAGAGTCTTTCTTAATAGTTCATCCCAGAACTGTATGCATGTAGGCAGAAACAAAAGGATTCTTTTTGACAAATTTTCTATTTCAGAGAAGATTTTCAACTGACCCTTTCCAGCATTTGTCTGTATCGCTTCTCTAGTTATGTTTATCTGTAGTTTTGTGTGAATTGCTATCTTGCTCCTTTATATAGCAAGAGGAATATAAAATTCAGAGATATCCATAACCATGGATAACCAAATGAAGGTCAGCTGCTAGGTTTCAGAGTAACCTGTGGAAAACTAACTGCATTCCATACCCTTGTGTAGTGATAGGCAACTTACCAAGCTTGCCAGCCGCCAGCATTTATCTATGTGTCTTCCCAAAGAACATGTGCCCAGTCATGAAACTGCTGAAGCTGCTCCCTGCCTCCCTCCTTGGACGTGCACCTCTCAGTGTTTCCTTGCATGCACTGCACATTCCCCCAGCAGTTCTCCTGTTCCTCACCCAACAACTGCTGCTGCTGTGTTTAGCCGTGCTGGGGCATAAGCACCTCACCTCCACTGCCACAAACAGCCGAGTTTGGGTGAAACTGGCTCACTCGTGTTAGGCTGCTGCCGATGTGTCTCTGGCAGAGCGCCAGTAGGCCTATTTTGTTCCTAAGGATTTACGTAAAGGTGGTATTTGCAGTGTTGTCAGCACAGCAAAACTGCCCATGGACTTTGCGCATTTTTTTTTTTTTTTCAGAATTCCACACAAAAAGGTAACCCGTATTGTACATCATTACCTTGCTGTACAGCAAACAATCCATCGTATTGCCCGGCAAGTCTGTAAGAACCCAATGGTAATCCATTTACTGTGAGATTTTCCTCTTTAGCCTAAAGACTCTTTATATTAAAAAGTAATTCGAAGTGGAATCCTTTGTATTTAAGAATTCTATTGTTCTTTTTCTCATAAGCATGAGCTAATGTGTACATGCAGTGTGAGCCTGCTCTGTTGTTTGTACTCATAGAGCTAGTTTTAAGCCAATGCACCTTTTATTCACATACTAAAGGGTGGCCACCGCATGAAAGATAATCTCAGAACTCCAGTAAGAAGAAAATTCCCCGTAATTCCCAAGCTGTATTTCTGTGGTTTTGAAAGAATGCTGTTGAGTCTGCACTTGAAACAGAGTAGCTGAATGTTATTTATAGCTCTGTTACTTCCCTACAGAATGATATGAATGAAAATGATGCTATTGACTATGTGGGTAACAATAAAAGAGCTTATAGAAATAAGATTTTTACAGTTTCAGGACTAAGGCAATCAAAAGCCTAAGAGTTATGACCTTAGAGAATAGGAGAAGGATCCGGCTGTGCTGGTTGAGGAGGTCCCACTGGTGGATTTTCTGGGGTTTGGGGTTGGGGTGTTTTTTTGTTTGTTTTAAGCACAACTTCACAAACTACAAACTCACGTAAGTGATGTGAACATTAGGAAGGTCTTATGTGGGCATGGAAACTCCATGGCATAACTATAATTCTTGGTTTCATTTGCAGACAAATAACAAGACAGAATTAATTCCTACAATATACTTTTTTAAAAATTAGTATTTTTTTTAAGTATTCTTAACTTTTTTCGTTGTTCAGTGTTTTCCAAATGAGCAAATAAACCACAGAGCACTCAAACGTAAATCCACACAAAGGCAGCAAAAGTCACTAGCCTGAATACACCTGAAGAGGGGATGCATTGCAGACTGCAGACAGCCCAAAATACAAAAGCGGAAAAATGAAAACTCATGCGTATTTCCCAAAAGCACTGCTGTAGAGTATTGTATTATGCAAAGCACTATAACTTACAAACTAAATCAGGTGAATTTTTGTTTCTTTTAATTCCCTCAGAAGCCAGATTATGCTAAACTTTGTCTATACACAAAGAAAACATGGTAGCTTCCTCAACAAGCTTACTCTGTGCATTTAAAAATGTTGCAAGACAGCAACTAAGTTGGTATGAAGACATGCTGGGGATGAGCCATCATGTCATCTGGAAGGGCTCTCTGCTGTCAGAGTGTGGTGGAAAGGCTGTAGAGCTCCTTGCACTAAGGGTGGTGAGCATGTGCAATTGGCCACGGTGGGAATTGCTCACAGACAACACTCTTCCTATAAGCTTTATCCTTCTTGTTCCGTAGTCATGTCTGATGCCTCTGCACCAAGAAATTGGCATTGATTTTAGAGAGAGTCCCACACTTGGAGGTTTCAGGTTAGCATCCTGAATAAACCATTTTAACTTTAAAAGCATTTACTGTTTTAAGGGGGATTCTTTTTGTACAGATGGATGTTTTCTGGACTAGACACCACTGACAAATGATGACAGATAGAAAGACTTACATTAGATGTAAGCAAGCACTGTGACATCTTCAGGATGATTTGAAGTGAAAATATTCAGACCATTTGTAATAATTTGCAGGTAAAATTATACACAAGTATATTATGAGAAAGATTACATTGAATATTAATCACACAGAGTAAGTACGTATAGCTATCTTGTTGCTCCTGCCCTGGCATTTCATGTCATTTTGACGTACATAACGTATGAACACCAAATGTGTGAAAGAAAATCATCAATATATAGAAGAGGAGTCATCACAGTGATGTGTATGTGGCAAATAAAGAAAGGAACTTGGATTCTCAGAGAACGCAACTAGGCAGGTAAAATATTGTCAAATAACATTAAAATTTCGGCTTGATTGCGTATAATAAAGAAAAGTTTTACAGATGCTAAGGAGCTCTATCAGATAGGCTTAATTTCTGACAGTGTCTGTGAGACAAGGATAAAGAGATGTGAAAACTGTGAGGTGTGAGAGTACTTTTCTCAATGCTTGTCTGTGCGACACCTTGGCCTTACAGCTTTAAGTCATCCACTCCATACTTACTGACGTGTAACATAAGTGGCTTAAATTTAGCTAGATGTTTCAATACTTTATACTGGTCTGAAGTTAATGGAACTAAAAATGGATGTAGAAATGTGAATCGATAGCCCAGGCTAACATGCAATGCCCTGTCATGGGATGCCAAGCATAGGTCTGAAACTAGTATCACTAAACAAGGCCAGTCCTGGGATCTCAACATTCACACTGACTGAAGCCCTGAGTTTATGGATCTTGATTACACCCAGCAGGGTATCCTGCTTAGTGACAAAATAAAAAAAAAATCTGATGTCTGTCTCTTCAATATACTATTACTGCCATGAACATGGAGGGAAAGCTAGGTTTGTATATCTTTTTTCTTCTCTGTGCAAGAAAACTTTGCCTGCTGCCATCTTCCTATTTGTGCATTTCCATTCAGCAGTTTATAATGAAGATTTACATTCTTTAAGATGCCTTACAGATTGTTACTTTACTGTTAACTAATAGTTGGTTTTACTTCAAAATTCATAGCTGGTGTGTGGTTAGTCCCCACTGAGAAATAGCCACTTTGCTAAACACGAACCAATTAATTGAGCAGCAAGTTATCAGACAATAGGAGATGTTCTGATCTCTACATACGTATGCATAAAAAATGTAGTGCAGCAATACTGGATGTCATGTTGCTAAAATAAATGATTGTCTGTAAGGGACTGTACAGTCAGATAAACTTCGTGTTGCATTTATTTCAGTTTGAAGACATTTGCTTTTTTGTTTTCATTTTGCTTTTTTAAGAAACAAAAATTAAATTACATTTACATTACTGTGTAAGTTTCTTTAATTTTAGAGTATGTGTTTGTCAGAGGAAGATTTTGACTCTTGTCATACTTCGCTCAAATACTAACTGGAAGTTTCATCACGTAAGTTAAGAGACAAAAAAAGATCTATTAAGTAGTTCAGCTTATTCCCCAGGGACCAGTTCAGGATCATTCTTCACAGTATTGTTCTGTGCAGAGCTTTATCCAGTCGTCGTTTTTCTGTGTCTCTTGGGTTACAGCTCCTGCCTTATATCATCGCATCACGATGTTGAAAAGTTAACCAGGTGAATCTCATACAATTCGTGCTCTTGCACAGTAGATCAGAACACAAGTGGATGTGTACATATGGTTGAATTTAGCAGCAATAAATGAGGCTGGGGTCACAGAATTCAGACTGACTTAGGTTGCAAGTTTATGGATCTTGATTACAACCAGCGGGGAATCTTTCAGTGATGAAAGAAAAAATATTCAACAGCCTGTCTCTCCACTGTGTCTGTTGAACACACTTTCCTGATTTTGAATTAGACGTGTGCAGATTCTGGGATCCAGGCTCTTTGTAAAGATTCCAGAGTCTTAGAGAAGTAAAAAGAGAAAAGTAGTACTAACAGTACTGTGAGTACAGCCTTGCTTTCTCTGACAGCTTCTTTCCTTCCCCTTGCTTTATGTTCTGTGTGAATTGGTACTGGTGTTACTCTACTAGTAAGGTCATGAACACTACGCAAGGTCCAGCCTGTCTTTGTGCTGACACTGTATTAGTCATAGTTTTATTCTTGTCAGGGTATCTTAAGTTTCAGAGAACAGAAGTGATCTATCACATACTGTATCCATTATGGCTTTAAAGGCAGCAGTTTGTAGGTTAGTAGACTACAGAAACTATGCTAACATTGCTGTAATACCCACCAAAGTCAGTTTATGCCAGAGTTAGAAGTGAGGTCTGTAACGCAGCCTCTTAGAAGTGGTTCATTCCAGAGTCTGGAAGGTGTCTGTGGAAATGTTGGTGCCTCTTTGGTTTTTTTGGGGATGACCACAGCACACTTGTTGAGGATTATATTATTATACTTATATATTTATAGGCCTGTTTACCTGTGGTATAAATTAAATGGATTATTATTACTAAAGTAGTATATGGCTTGAACGTGTTGTAAAGTTATTTTATCATGTGTAGTAATTATGATATGAATACAATTACAACTTACGTACATGTTATTTCAGTTTTAAATGCAATTATTATTACCTGAAATTATGGTTGCTAAAAAAAAAAAAAAAAAACAACCCCACAGAAGAGCTGAGTTGCTGGTTCCTGTTTCCTTCTTTAGCTCCATGGGTAGTACAAATGACAGACACTGAGGTTAGTGAAGAAGGAGGCAGGAGGGCTCCAGGCG